>NC_043746.1:22265613-22533113 GCF_902148845.1 Salarias fasciatus | reverse complement strand
CTGTTCAGTTCCTGGGGTTGATTTCGTGACCGTAGTACAAAATGGGATGATAGAGATAACAGTGATTGGAGGTCATGTGACTGCACCATCAGGTAGGTGTGTGTGTGTGTCTTTGTGTATACTTACCTGTGTGTGTGTGTGTTTTGGGGCCAGTTTGGTGTTCGGACATGCTTTAGAGGCGATGTGGTTATTAGAGGTTAAATTGGCTCGGTTATTGTTAACATGGTCATTGTTGTCTGATTAATCCATTAGTTAATGGCGTGAGAGTGGCTGCTCTGATCAAGCAGCAGCGTTGAGTATTTCCTGCTCTTCAGCCCGAGCTTCTGGAATTCCTCATTGGCTTGTAGGGTGTAGATGTCTTTTCTTTATTTCTGTTTTTTTTTTTTTTTTTTTTTCCACAACCAGCATGCAGTTTGCAGGAAAGGCTTAACACTCACATCACCACGCGTTTTGCTTCAAGTATAAAATTCTCGCTCAAATTTCAGATTTGCTGAACTTTTATGTTAAAAGTAAAATAGAAATTAGCTGATTCAGAGGCAACAAATTCCTGGCTTACACTTTAAAATGAAATCTTAAACTGAGTTTCCTGAAACATTTATTATGGCCTAACCATGAACATGATTTTTTAGTAAAACGTTTTGTAAAGCCTTGCATGCTAATTCATTATCTTTACTCCATTGCTCTTTTATAATATCCTGAAAAGCATCCCTGGTTCTGCTTATGTCACATTTCCAACCCTGAATATCACAGTTAATCGCACTGATTAAAATCCAACAACCTGGAAAAATGTGGAAAAGCAAAATGTAGCGATTAAATGCACCCCGGTTCAGATCATAGATGTACAATATGGATCTGAAGAGTGTGTGCATGCATACATGCAAGACATCTCCAACATGCACAACGGATTAATTATTTCTTATTGAAAGAAAAGATGCATATTTCAATGTGACAGTCTGAAAATTGAAGATTGCGTGTGTGTATGTGTGTGTTAATTCACATTTCAGTCAGTTTGGCTTCATGTTAATTGAATCAGTGTGGTGCTCTCTCTCTCTCTCTCTCTCCCTCTCTCTCTCTCTCTCTCCCCATGTGTGCCACTAATGAATCTCCACTTTAATTAATCTAGTCATTTTTAATTAGCCAATGTTTCTTGGTAGACTGGGCTTTATCTGAGCTTAATATGTTTCACAGGAGCCGCTTCTGACGAGTCAAAGCCGAATATTTGGGCGTGGGACTCATTTTCAAATTGCTAAATGGATATTAGTTTGTTAGTTTCATTAATCTTGTTATAATTGTTCGAAGAGAAGAAAAAGAGGACTGATGGGGCGTTTATGGTGTTAAATTAGACATGTTGAAATGATGAAACATTTAAAAGGATGCTGTTTGATTGATGAAAAATGTATATGCAACTAAACGCCATTTGCATTTGTCAAACTGTTTAGAATAAACCAATATTATATTTATGTTTTTTTTTTTTCATTCTGGCTTGAATTCTACCTACAGAAATATTAATGTTTTCTTTTGGTGAGATTTTTAAGATTTTACATTAACTATAGGGTCATTTTTGAGGTAGTTTCCAGTGACGTTAGGTCAGACAATGAAATGTCAAAAAGTATTCCTAATATTTTTCCTGATTTGAGTAGAGTAATCCCAACAACAGCTTTAAGATTCTTAAAAAGTTACATTAAAATACCTTTCATGAGACAAAGCAGCATGTTTTTAATTTTATTTTATAGGTGAAAGACACTTCTATGAATTTTTGTCATTTTTTTTTAAACTCATCTTTGAAATCAGCGTTCAGTATGATCGTGTTGTGGTTCAGTCCATCAGCTCTGCATAAATCCTGCTTCAATGAAGATAACAAGGTCAACCTTTGCATGAGGATTCCTGAAAGGTTTACTTTAAATGTACGGTCATTTTGAAGGTTGTAGAAATTTGAATCTATACTGCAGTTATACCTAAAGGTGTTTCTAATATTTTACCTTGTTTAGGTTGACTAAGAGATTGGTCCCAACTATTGAAAAATAAAAAGGTTGAGATAAATCAACTGAGTTGTCTTTGAAATAGACATTTGATTTGATGAAATTTTGGTGTTTCAGTCCATTAGCTCCAGTCACATTGTCCTCTTTTGCTTGAGGTTTCCCAAAAATATTTTAACAAAAGGGTTAAATTAAAACGTGTTTTCAGAAATGTAAACATCTCAGGGCCTGGAAATAGAAAGAAAAATTAGAGTGAGTGCCGCACATGAGGGGACTCTCAGTGATCCGTTGGTCCTTGACAGAAACTAATTTCTGTGTTTTTCTGTGAGAGTTTTTCCTTCCCGTAGAGGTTCAGTGAGGAAAACTGGATTTGACTGAAGACACTTCTACATTCCCCATTTCCTGTGATATCCCATCCCTGTTACTCATACGTCCTCAGATAGTCTTTTCTCTCTCTCTCTCTTTTTTTTTCTCCTTCTCCTCCGTTTTTCATGGCTGCCAAGGATGAAAGTGGAGGACCGGTGTTGTAAAAGAGAAGCAGTGCAGCTCTATGATTTATTTAGACCCGAGAGGACCGGTGGTTACCATCTTATCCTTTTTGCCAAGAGAGGCGGGAGACAAGAAAGACGTCGGAGCAGGGGGGGGGAGGACGGTTTAGGATGCAGGGGGTGTTCACAAAATGGGGGGAAAAAGGGGGCGAAAAGGAGGACTGAAGGCAAGCGAGAGAAAGCGAGGCGTTGTAGTATTGGTGTTGTAAAAGCAGGCAGTTTCCTGGACATAATTTATTTATCTACTGTTGGACCTGAGGAGAGAGGGAGGGAGAGAAGAAACAAACAGGATGAAGGCAGAGGGATACAAGAAGACAGAATAAAGAACAATATCGTTAAAAGGATATTAAAAAAAACAACAACAAAAAACAAAAAAAGAAAAAAAGAAACAACAAGGAGAGTGGAAGAAGAGCATCACCTTTACTGTTTGTTTCTGATGGAAACCAAGACAGAGAAAAGAGATCAAGGAAGAAAAAAAAGGTATGAAAGACATCAGACAGTGAACGGGAGATGAAATGGGAGACAGCGAAAGAAAAGGAAGAAACACTGATGTGACATTAGCGGGTTTGAGGGGGGAGAAAAAAACCCAGACATGTGATAGAAAATAGATTGAAAGGATCAGAGTGAGGAGAAGCAGGGAGGCATTAATTATTGATGGAACAAATGTCTGACTGACTGACTCAATTTGGCCCTTTGTTGTTTTCCAGACCACCGAGGCTGTCTGAGCAGCTCCTCTCAGAGTGAGGATGGAGACCCGGCCCAGCGGCCGGCGTCTTCATTTTCCTCTTGTTTTTAAAGCAAACAAACAAAAATAGTTTACGTCCAGTCCAACAGTTCAGGGTGAAGACAGGTCAGTGTTGGGACAGCGTGTGAACCTCATAAACATCTTGTATACTAGAGGAGCTACAACTAACCTAACCTGGCCTTTATGAGCATAACCGAAATCCTCCACGTTTCCATTCGCTAATTGCCTTCTCAGAAAGTGATCGTCCATTTATTTAGTGGTAATTTGTCAATGACACTGCAGAATTCAGGCCTGTATGTGTCCGGTGATAAACTGCCGCCGCCCCAGCGCGTTATTGCTTTTACTTTGAGTTCAACTTGACCTCTGCTGCAGGTCATCTCAGTTTTTCTCATTAATATCCGTCCATTCTCTTTCCTCCCGCCGAGTAATGAAGACAGACCCCCGATATTGCCATAGTGAAAAATTAAAGAGGGAAATTAACATGCTCCGGTGATCTCAGGTAAGCTCTCGCTGCCTTAAATGTTGGAGGAGTGCGCAGCCATTAGTCACTTTCCGAAATGAAAATATTTGTAGAGCAAACTCAGAAAGTGTCATTTGAGAGGAGCCAATTTTCACTGACAAACACCAACAAGACAAAAGCCAGATCTAAACTATTACTCGAGTTTTGTGCATCTTCTCTACATTCCTTTACAAAGAATCTGTACTAACTCCTCTTTTGTGGCCTTGTTGTCCAGAAGGATGGAGGATGAGCAGAATGAGTATTTTTTACCTTCTTACAGGAATCATGTGACTGATTGTTAAGAAATATAGAAGTGTGTTAACATCTTATAGTTTTGCACTGTCGGGATCTTACCAGATGAGAACAGGGATCACAGTGTTCTGTTTCATATGGGAGGGAAAACAGTGGACCGGGACACAGAGGAGGTGATCATAATGTTGTGGCTGATCTGTCGGGCTCTGCGCTCCCCTTTCACAGCAAACAGACCCTTTCAAAATTAGCTACAACTCATGCTGCCAAACTGAATTCTTGTCTTTTGTTTAACCAGACAAGTTAATTCATTAACACCTCCGACGGCGCTCTGAGGCCGTGCCAGGAAGAAGAAGGAGGAAAAAAAAAAAAAAAAGTGGCAGTGATTACATTGCATGAAAACAGCAGTCGTTTCACTCTTTGTGGCGCTAAAACAAGTGTTTTACTAAAGATCAAAAAGCCCTGAAATTGTCTTATTGCCATGTTCGCATGCAGAAATAGACTCAAACCTGAATCATTCTTCCACTCAAATCAGGAACAGATTGCGAGCCAGGGTGGCCTTATGATATTTGCCATTAAACACCTATCAGCATAAATTAGTGCGGCACGATATTTCTAAACAACGTGATTTTCTTAATGACGAACGTCGCTGATCCGTGACAGCGGGCTTCACTTTGTTCTCCTCAACGGCACGAGAGTCTGTTTCATCCCACGCGAAGCTTTTCAGGGCTTCGTGTCGGCGCTGATAGGGTTTATAAACACGTTTTTCCAACTGGAACTCGATCGTCGTCTGATTATTGAACACAATAAAGAGAGTTTGATTGTCTGTGACTGAAGTCAGACGCGTCCGCGGGCCGCCTGTCCTGTCATGACTTACAGCTTATTAGCATGCTTAGCGGAGCAGGGACTTTTCCTGCTAATATTCCCAATTCATGTCTGCAGAGTCAAATCCGCCACGCCGCCACAAACACATTAAAGGCATCTGAAACATGACTTTCCTCCCGATGCATGACTGAGACGAGCGCCACAATCATTAAACTCACCGAGCCGCGGTCGGCCTTCCTGCTAATACTTTGATTCCACCATTTTTTTTTGAAAGCTTTTGATGGTCAAAGCTGTATGTGCTTAAACTTGTAAGGGCAATAAACACAGCAGAAGTGGAAATGTAATTATGTGATAAACACAGTCTTTATATTTGGCAGAGGAGCGGCTCGATCCACTTTGTCAGTTCGATTCCCGAGAATACCTCGCTCTCGCAATCGTGTCGGCGCAGATGGTCGGCATTCCTCCTGCAGCGACTAATGGCTGTGTGCGCCAGCACGCGTGTGTGTTTTTACTCAGAGAAAGCTAATTTTGACGCTATATGGAGGCCAGCCTTCCTTGACTGCACCTTAAAGTATTTCCATATTCACTCGTGTCAAAGAAGAATGCAAACTGGCATAAAATATATATTTAAGTTCTTTTTTTTTTTTTTTAAAGTTTTATTCTTGTAGTTTTGCTGTAGTGTAGTTGCTAACGGGCGCACAGGGAACAAAATGCTGCAAACTGTAATAATGCCACGTGCACAGACGTCCTGATGGACGGTGACTAAGCCACCGAGGATGTACTTGTGCTGTGGTGCGCTTGTTCAGGAGCTGCATTTCAGAAAAAGATGCATTTGAGAATAAAAACCATGCACGCACAGGGACAGCGCGGTTACTCTGCACAGAAAACGAAATAGGCAAGACTGCTAACCACCATGCCCCTCCGCTATGTTTATGAATTCCGTGTTTTGCAGAATGTGTGTTTTTTTTTTTTTTTTTGCAACCTTTTTCACATTAATTAACGACCGCAGAGTGCAGAATTGTCCACCTGTAAACTCATCCGTGTAACCTTTATTTTCCAATTTGCTCTCCAATGGACCAGCCAGTTAAAAATAATAGCGCAGGTCGTGCTTTCAGATTTATTAGGCTGTGTTCTGCTGTCTGCGGGAGGCCGCCGTTTGAAGATGGTTTGCATTCACAAGGGCAAACCAATCATCGCTAATGCCCCGCAACGTCTCAATCAATAACATATAATCTATTTTAAAGCACTTACCACACAGCTAACGCCTGATTTTGAATTCCGCTGTGTTTTGGCGAGTGCGTCTGCGTGTCTCTGAATGAGTTAATCCAGTTAGCGCGTGTGTCTGCCAGGCCACATCAGAATAAATGATGGGTCCCTGTGTGATGATGAATGGTAATTTAGATTTAACATAACTGGACTAACGAGCGCACTAATGACTCCAAAGCTAGCCTGGACAGCTCTCACTCGACAGGCTCACCACTCGCATCCCAATGAGCTGGGGAAAGGGCACACACACACACACATACTCACACACACACACACACAGAGTGGGAAAACATGCTGTGTCTTAATAAATGCATGCATACACAATCATAAATTCATAAATGGCGCTGGAAGAGACACACTAAGGCTCACGGTTGGTGTGTGTTTACATGTGTGTTTCCGAGAACACCATGAACGACGAGGAGCGGTGATGTCAGGATAATATAAAGCTGATTAATTGATAATTATTCGTTGGCTGGTTTTCAACCGGTTGAATCAGATGTGGTTTTAGTTCACTGATCTCTACAGTTGATTTTTTTTTTTTTCGATGTGACAACTAAGATTAATGAAAATAAATGATAAGTACTTGATCATTTTGCAATAAAAATAGAATTAATCGGGTGAATTTTTCAAAATGGACTGTATATCAGTCAGAAACCCGAAAGGGGGTGAATTTCCAGCAGCTCATTTATCTTTATCAGATATAAGAGTAATGTTTTTTTTTCAAGCTGATGAAAATTTTGAGTAAGCATTGGGTGTGACTGGCAACGAAACCAGAAGGCTCCAGATAATATTTCATTCCTCAACATGCCTTTTTTTCATGATGAGGAATTATGACCAGAGCTTATTTCAGAAGAGAATCGACGACACATTAAGATTATTGAGTTATAGTGGAGAATCATAAACACAACAAGTATGAAAGGCATAGAAATAACAAGTGGTTGTATTTTGCTTTTGCTAGTGGAAAGTAAAGCCACACTGTGTGGGTGAGTTGGTGAAAATATGCTGAATGCTGCAGAAACTGCACATAAAGAAGCGATGGGCTTTAAGCGATATAGATGGGAGTGTTGTCGATATGGTGTTGAGATCACGTGGACTCTGATATTCGTTTAGCCAGTCGAGATCTATTGAGTAAAACACCAAGTTTGCAGTCAGCTGAGTAGATTTCGCTGTAAAGACTTTGTTTGACTTTGAGGTCAGGATAAGCACAACGCCTTCATCTTCCCATCCAACTGCTCTGGACAAACTCAAGCATAGATTGTCTTTCCTTCACATCCTCTGAATGTGTCTGAGTTAAAAAAAAAAAGAAAAAAGAAAAAAAAAAGTCCCAAAAAAAGGTCTTAATAATAAAATTTCACAAAGAGAAACTCCTCCTGACATGAGTGTGAGTGGAAGTGAATTTCAGGTGACGGCTGTGCTTCGCTCCGATTTAAAGATGCATTTATTCTTTTGATGTGTTTGGTCCAGTCTGCTGGTAAAGCGGCTTCAGCCGCCCCGAGAGGTGGATGGATGTTATTCCTCCCTGAGATAGAAATAATTCAGCAGGCGGAGGGACGCATCGACCTGAGGCGGGGGGGGGGGGGGGGCTAACCCTCCATCTCATCTGGCAAATGGACGACGTCTGACATTTACTACAAAGTCACTGCTCTCTTTTCCACTGATTTTTTTTTTCATTCCTTTATGTGTTTTATACTTCAGGAAGCACAGCTCTCTTTAAAGCTGCTCGATGCAACATCGATGATTTCATGGGCCAGTAACATGTAAAACTTCATGGCTGCAGCAGTCGCTGCTTCATAACAGTGACATTCAATTCTGCACGACGTGTTCAAGTGTGGGATGTGACGAGATCCTGGAGTTTGTACTTTACTGTTATAGATTCCTGAACTCACTCGTTTCCAGGCTTCATATGTATTATGGATACAATCAATGCCATTTAGAAGCTGATAATCTATCCTTGTAAAAGCCGATGAGCGTCCTTGAGCACGCAGCATGATGGCTTACTGGAGGAGGGTTGGAGTTTCGGTAAATGTGAGATTTCCCACAAAGTATTATCTGGTGGCACGGCGTTGGAGGGGCTGCCAGCCTCAGCTCGCTGCTGAGATGCCCCGGAGTTGAACTCGGAGCCTGTTCTTTGGGAAGAGTGGAGCGTAAAATGTAGCACGGAGACTATCTCCTGTTCAATTCCAGGTTTGTGAGATTTTTGTCTATTAAAATTGCATGTTCTCCCTCTGTCTTTTTTTTTTTTTTTTTTTTGCTTCACTCATCATCAGCCGAGATCGACTGAAAAGAAAGAAAATACTTAGCAAGTACTGTTATTTTGAAGAATTTCTTTTTTTTTTCTTATAATGTCTGATTTAGCTTCTTTTTGCACACTTGTGCAGGAAATTCACTGCAGATGAAACGCGGAGATAAAAGAGGAGCATGCCAAAAGCATCGTTTTAATGGTGATGTTCAAAAAGGAGATGGAAGACTGTCTCGGTGTGGAGCCTTCTCGTTGATTCCCTCCCGTAGGACAGCCTCTCTTTCTGCTGACATCACACAAAGATGACAGCCGAGAAACGGGGAGGTGGGGGGGGGGGGGGGGGGGGGGGGGGGGTTTCAATAGAGATTGAGCTTTAAAGAGTGAATAAGAAGCAGGTCAGATGTCACGACTCCGATGTCCCCTGAAATCAACTGAATCACATTTTGGACAAACTTCAGCAGGTTGGATGAAAACTCAGGAAGATGGATGATGGAGATAAGAAAACATGGCTAGAAAACAGTAAGGGAATAGAAGAGATGCCATGCCCGCCATTACTTGACATGACACACACACACTCACACACATACACACACACAGAGTCAAGGGGTCTGAAAAGCACTCTAAAGAGCAGAGGGAGCGACTGCATATTTTATGATCACTCTTCTTCACCAAGCACAGCTTTCTGGGTGAGTTTGTATCACTGAGGGAGACGGAGGAGTGAGAGAAAAGGTAGAGGGAAAGAGAAGGAAAGTGTGTGTGTGTGTGTGTGTGTGTGTGTGTGTGTGTGTGTGTGTGTGTGTGTGTGTGTGTGTGTGTGTCGGAAGGGTTCTGTGGCCAACCAGCGAGTGTCATAACTCATATAACTCATAAGAGGAGATGGACGGAGTGGCTCAGTGCGTTGTAACTCCACAAGGTGACTTTCACTTCGCCTGTAACACACACACACACACACACACACACACACACACACACACACACACAAATTTTTCCTCATTTATACTTCGAGTCTGACAGTCAATTTTTTTCTACTTGAGATAAGATAAAATAAGGTAATCCTTCAGTTAACCACATCAAATTACGACTAAAAATGTTAAATTAAATATTCACACA
The DNA here is from genome assembly GCF_902148845.1 of Salarias fasciatus. NCBI lineage: Eukaryota > Metazoa > Chordata > Actinopteri > Blenniiformes > Blenniidae > Salarias > Salarias fasciatus. The sequence continues at coordinate 22,523,656 of NC_043746.1, read as the reverse complement.
TGAAGAAAACATGAACGAATATGAAGATGCAAACGTGAGGAATGCGCTGTATGTACATAATTGCCCATAAATGTGTGTTCCTATACCCAAATATGCATAATTTTTTGTCACAAAATTTGGCTCCACACATATGTTTTGCCTTTTGTCTAATTTTTTTTCCCTGCATTTATTCAATATTTGTCTATTTGCGCATGTTGTCAGGCTGCATTCGTTTTTCATCAGAGCCAATTGCACAGTCGTGTCTTTGTCTGTTAGTTGTTTATCAAAATTTGGTCCATTGGGTAAACGTGATGAACATGTGTATTGTGTTTGTTACACCTTTGCGTTGTAGCCATTGTTGCCTGTTTGTTTTCCTCTGGCTGCTTTGTGTGATTGACTCAACACACCCTCTTGTGGTGAACATTTGTAGTGCAAGACTAATTGGTTCAGATTCAAGTTGGAAAACTTCAATATTTTAGTTGATAAGGCAGTAACCGGTCACAAAATCAACTCTGAGAAAACTTCATGACATCTGTGTTGTGTTACTGGGCTAATTGTTTGAGGATGCAAAAAAATAGCATTAAACTGAAATATTTAATACCATATATTACATATCTATCTGTTTTCTCCTCATTGTTTTTGTATATTATCTCCTGGACAATTTTTTCTTCTTTACAATTTTTTTCTTCTTCTAATAAATTATAAAACCAGCCGCATTTTACAAAACAACATGAACATAATCCATGGTGGTGCAGCGATGATCTGTCTGAACTCACAGCTTTGTGGGACTTCCTGTGTAGAATGTGCCTGCCCTGCATGTGTGTGGCTTTTATTTGGGCTCAACCACAGAAGACTTATCCACCAACAGACCAAAAACATGTGTCTGAGTTTTACGAGTTTGTTGTCTCTCCAGTTGCCCGTCGGTTTGAGTGTGGCTGTGCGTTTGCCCTGTGCTAACCCGCTGACCTGTGCAGAGAGCACTCGGCCTCCACCCATCACCTGATACTGGCTCAACCCCCACTGCAACCCAAAGTTTGATAAATCACACCAGACGATGGATAATTGGAAAGATAATGAGCAGGAAAGCAAGCAAAACACATACATTTTCTCACTAATGGAGTTCTGTTTTGTATTTTTTAATGTGATGGCTGTAAACTGCATTTCCACCCACCGAGCCGAGGACCTCGGCCTCACCTTCATTCTGCCTCTTTTAAATGCCAAACTGGCAGTTTAAAAATAGAGAAAAAGTGGCGGAGTGAGGATCGTTGTCGTGCTCTTTAATGAAGTTTGCAGCGGTATTGCTACAGGGAAACGATGTCAAACAAACACAGCACCTCAAGACAAAAATGATCGCTTGGAAGTGGAAGGCTGTGCATGATGAATGACAGCGATCCAGACTGGGAGAGCTAATCTAAGTTTTAAAGCTGGGGTAGTTTTCTGTAAAGTGCAACAAAAAGAAGGAATAAATGAGAAAACATCCCAAAATGCAGCCTCTCTCACATGCTTCTCTGTGCTAACGTCCTCCCACCAGATGAGCATGGGCATATTGCAGTACACCAGTTGCCTATCCGCCTCTGGGTGAGCAGCTGTGCTCGCTCTTGTCTCCGGATTGCAGATGGTTGCTCGCTTCATAAGCTTTCAGCGGTTGAGGTGTCGGTCGGTTGTGCACAATGCATGTAACCACCCGGGCCTCTGACTGCGCTTGTAAAACCGGCCCTGGTGGAGGCTGGGATGATCGCTTGTCCTTGCCAGACAGGTGTCGCCATCAAGAACACTCCAGCAGTCAGGAACCAATTCCATCTTGACCTTAAAGTAGAGACACTTGTAATTGTAATGTCTCAAAAGGAAGTTTTCAAGTTAAACAGCCAGAATATGTCAAGACGGAAAAGTAAGAAATATCCTATTAAGAATATCGTGGTAATACATCCATCCGTCTTCTGCGCTGCTTCGTTCAATTCAAGGTCTCGGGCGGCTCGAGTCGATTGCAGCTGACCATGAACGAGGCAGGTTACACAGACGGATCTCTAGACTATCACAGGGAGACACGCTATCACTCACACACACACATTTTCATGTCTACAAGCAACTCAGAGACACCAGTTACCCTCAAAAGCATGTTTTGACGGTGGACGGCGTCTCAGAAAAGCCTCAATGGAAACAAAAGACGTTAGGCACAAAAAACTGCAGTGTGAAGAAATGGTGGATACACCAGCATCCTCCGTACGCACTTGAGCCTCCTGGGTGGGCAGGGCGGAGGTCTCCACCTACTCACAAACAGTCCGGGCCCACAAGGGGAAACCTTAACCCCCTTAGTTCTGCTGCGTTGTCCTGGGTGGCCTCTGCATGCTTCCAGTTACCCAGCTCTCAGCGGCTTCACGGCTGCTGGTTTAACGCTGGAAGAGAAACTGTTTTTCTCAAAGATTTTCTTTCTACTGAATGAGGTTGTATATCCAGCAGGGACGTGCTCAATCATTCACGTTTGTGGAACAGCAATATAGTATTTCTGAAATGACCCTTGATTATGTTTTCATGACGGACTGCTGTTTCTAAGGCATGAATGATGCAGAATTACAGTGTTTCCTCAGACCCGTCGAAGTCATTCAATGATTAGCAAGATTTTTTAAAAAGGTGGTGATTTTGAACGACTCATTCATGTCTGATGTGGTTATTTGGGGGCTGATTGTCAATCAAAGGTGCACTAAATGGTGGTTTCATGGTTTGGAAAGGAAGCTCGTCACTGGAAATTAACCAAATCTTTATTTTCTAATGTGTATTCACTTAAACTGAATGGTGTTGCTCAGACTAATAAAAAGATCATAATGATTCTATAATAGAATTCATTTTGCTTATATTATAATATATCATGTTAATACTGCCCTCTAGAACAAAACAACAAACAACATAGTGAGGCTCCAAATTAATAATTGATGCCGTTTAGACTCTCTTGTCTTCTGCATTAGTGAATGCAAAATACAGACGCTTCACTCTGTTTTCCCTAATAGCGGTGAAAAGGCCCGCTGTCTGGAAGTATTATGTTTGTGTGTGTGCACAACTTCAGCCTTCTGTGTAATCTGAACTCACAATATGGCGGCACAGCAGTTGTTTGCTGAGCTCCACTGGTGCAACTGTCGAAATTAAGCATTAGTTGGTAAAGAAAAGTGTGTGTGTGTGTGTGTGTGTGTGTGTGTGTGTGTGTGTGTGTGTGTGTGTGCGTGCGTGTGCGTGTGTGTCCGACATGTCAGAGTATCCCCTGGGCAGTTGGTGCATCTCCAGCCTCGGCGGCCCCCAGTAACGTTTGCATTTCTGTGGTTGGCTCCTGGTTCCAGATCTGTCTTGTATCCTCGACGCGTGGGCGCCTGTTTGAAAGCCCCTGAAACGAACTTTAACTTCGGCAGTACTAGGAGCGGAGGGTGTGCGTTGGTGTGCGCGCGCAAGAGCGTGTATATGTGGGTCTGTGTTTATTACCACTGTACGATCCTGAGTCTGTTGACACGCTGGAATCGTTGGGACTTGTCGTGCTTTGGTAGGAAAAAAAATCAAGATCCTTTCAGAAAAATTGGCAAATGTGGACACACAGTGGTGTTGCGGTTAGAATTCTCACCTCACAGTGCGTCTGGGTTTGATTCTGGGCTGCGGAGGCTTTGGAAGTGGAGTCTACACATAGGTACTTAACTTTCCGCCCACAGTCCAAAAAATGCACTCCTGAGGTTAATTAGCGAAAATGCCTGTTGGTGTAAGTGTGTGTGAGTCCTGTGATGGACTGCTCACCTGTCCGGGGTGAATCCTGCCTTCACCTGGAGCTGGGATTGACTCCAGGACTCCAACTCCAGGAGAAACAGTGGAAAACGGAGTTGACTTATTTACACTTTTCTACTAGCTTAACAGCCCTGGAAGTGTTTTATAATCCCCGTCACATTCACGTATTCAAACTCACACCACTGGGGTTTTTTTGCTCAAGGACCATTCACCATGTGGACAGATGAGGGCTTGAACCTGCAACCTTCACTTCGAGAGACACCCGTTACACAGACGGGGGTTAAATGCATGGCGAGGGTTTGGACAGTATTTGCTCAAGAGACATGATGTGGCCTGAAGACACCACTGTGTGTCTCTGTTTTATGGACGCTGTGGAGTCTGGTCTTCCTTAAAGGAACCCAAATATGCACTGCAAAAATGTGTGAAGCTAGAACTGGGTGAAGGTTAGCGTTAGACACCAAATGAAAGGAAGTTAAACGTGTTCAATTTTGAGATTCATGTTGTACATACATTTAGATCTTCCTTGTTTTAGTTTTCTCTTATCATCCTGACTCCAATTTGCAGTATTACTTCTTCCTTATTTGCACCTTTCATTACTTTTTGCACCTCCGTGTGTGTTCTACGAACCTCTTGCTCCTGTAAAATTCTCCACCGTGAGATTAGTGACGTCTATTCTATTCCTAAATGAAGGAATGAGGGGCGATGAGAGACGTTTCAAGTCCTGCAGGCCACTTTCAGCCCTTTAGCGTTCCCTGACAGGCCAGTGAGGGGTCAATGAGAAAATGTGAACTGAATGAAAATGAGTGCACACAGTGCATCAATGCATGCAATGAATGCTTGTTTTTTTTTTTTAAACTGAGGGTATAGTTGTATTCATCTTTACTGTTTTGAAAATTACAATCTTCTCATCAATATAATCAAAACACATCAGGAACAACAAAAAGTGATGCCAAGTGGGAGCAATAGCTTAGAGACAGGAACTTGAGCTTCTGCATTTCATAATTGTCCTAATTCCTGAGGTCCCCCTGGAAAAATTAAGTGCTCTCCCCTGAGCTGGGATAAGCACTTACTAGTAAGTCCCGTCACTAACTGCTTTCACGATGTTCTGAAATGTTTGTTTTCAGCCTCGGAGTTGAAGCTTCTTCATGTTTTGGCCCTTGAATGTTCAAACCCCCACCGTCTGGCGTGTGTGTGTGTATCGGTGTGTGTCCGTGCTTGTGTATGCGCGCTTGCACAGAAGGGTCAGGAGAGAACAGAGCGGTGCAGCTTTCTGCTGTTCAGTGATTTTGGTTTGGCTGGCCTTTTGGCTTTTCTTTGAGTCAGCGGGCTCCGCAGAGCCATCACACTCTGGCAACACGCACGCAGCCTGGCAAAGACAGCAGTCTGACCTGAAAGACAGGGATGGGACTGTGTGGGAAGGAAAAAAAAAAAAAAGGAGGGTCAGAAAAGGAAAATTAAAGACGGGGTCAGAGGCGGGCAGAGTTTACAAAAGCTGTGAGGTGAATGAGTAAAAAAAAGAGCGAGAGGTAAGCAAGCTGAGATAAGTATGTCAGGAAACTCCTGTTTTCAGGATAATGTCAGAGCTTTCTGACGCATTGGTTTGTGATTTAGAAAAGAAAAACCACGGGGATGGCAAGAAAGACAAACAGCCTCTGAAAAAGATAAACAGTGACAGCCGAACAAGCGCAGCTTCGCTTTGATGGAAAGACTGGAGTGATGCTCCTCAGACGCCTGTTTTGAATAAAGACACAGTAAACAGGTGAGGAGAGTTTCAGATATGACAATGAGTGAAAGGGAGAGAGAAAAGATGCGAAGGAAATGAGCAAACAAACTGATATACTCCACAGCCACTGGACACATGAAGGAATGATGACAGTCTTCTAGATTTTAAAGCATTTTCACTCACATTTGTCTTGAATGTTTCTTCCTCTATTGCTCAACTACAACAACCTGACATTCCTGCTGGGGAAATTTTCTCATTACCACCCGAACTCCCTCCATGTGAACACAAATATTTGTCCTTCGTTTATTGTGGAAACCGACTCCTCCCTTGTTTTAAAATCTGATCAAACTAGCTCAAACAACTTTCTGCATCGTCACGTAATTCCAAAGCACAGAGGAGGGGGGAGTGCAGACAGACTTCAACAGCTGTGCAGGTAAGCACATTGAGTCGGGAGCAGGCGGTTCAAACGGAGGGAGGGAGCGCGTAACGGAGAGCTTATGCAGAGGTGGGACCGGCGTCGGATATCGGAAGAGCCGCGTGCCAGCAGCCTGACCCACACACGATTAATCACATCCCACTGGGTGGCGGGACAGGAAGGAGGAGGGGGGACAGGGACGGGGACGGGGGAGGGGAAGAGTCGTCTCAGGATGGAAATCAAGCAGGGCTAAAAGACAATTGAGGGAAAATGAGATGAGAGTCAGGGAAAGAAAGAGGAGAGGAGTGGAGTAAGAGAGGCAATCTGCCATCTAATTTGTTCTGGTTTAAGGTGTAATGGTGTCATCAGCAGGTTTTTATGTACATATATCTCTCTGTCTCTCTGCCTTTTTCTCATCTTATTAGGCTTTCTTTCTTTTTTCTTCCTTTCTTCCTTCCCCATACCCTAAGATTGCATCCAGTATATACAGAATATTGCACTATTATGTGTCTTTTTGGACTAACGTGCATGTTTTTGGACAGTGGGAGAAAACCAATGCACACAGGAAGAATGTGCAAACTCTGTACAAGAACATGCCAAAGCCCGACCTCCAACCAGGGTATTCAAACATCTGCATGTGGTGTAAATATCAGTTTTTCTTCAGGCTAGTCGCTGAACCCCCCCCCCCCCCCCCCCCCAGCCCTCCCCATGTCTCATGTTGGTCATTCTGGGTTTCTGTTAATTTTGTTATTTCTTTTAGAAATATTACATGTAGAGTTTTGGGGGCAGCTTTTATGACTCCGGTTCAGCCTACATCCAGTTTTTTTGCTTGAGCATATTGAAACAATTGGTCATTTCGACGCCCTTTAGCATTTAGACTCTCAGCTGATGACAACTGTTTGGCACCGAGCTTCTTCTTTTATTCCTAAAAGTCAGTTGTGAATGCCATGACTCCGAGTGCACTGTGATCTCATTCGGTCAAATGAAGCATCAGTTGAGAAACCTTTTCCGAACCCTCCATTCACTCTTTGTATTTATTTTCACAAACTTGAGCATATCGTATTTTATTTTTTTGCTATTGCCGTCACATGAATAGCGACCGGTCATGTTTATTTATCTCCGTTTGAGACTCAAACCAGCTCAATTTGGCCCCCAAAAATACCGCAATTACAAATTTTCTCAACCTCTTGGTTCCTTTTTAGTTTGGGTTGTAAACAGTTGAGTTTTCCCAGGACGGTTTCCAATGGCAGCACTTTGGAAATGTCAATTTCTCTCAGAGATGAGTGGAGTAAATTGGGCGACTTCGGTTGTTCAAACACTTGAGAGTTTATTAAACCAGCCCACTCACACACACACATAAATCAACAACACACATACACAAAGAGGGAAAAACACCCTAAATACACACACAGACACTCACTTGACACACATACACAATACGCTTATACGATTTAACACTAGGCTACCAGGGAAAAGGAGAGAAAGTAGGCGTTGAACCCCGTGGGAAAGTTCAAATATGAGACAATTCAGCAGCTAAAAGCTCTTAAGTCTTACACCTAAAGACCCTTAAAGTCTATTTTCAGAGCTTCAGAGCGGAGTGCTGAAGTCGTCCAGGTCAAAAATCACTTCAGCCTAAATCTCCTGATCGAAAGAGACACATACAAGAACCAGAGGATCCATTCATAACCCTTTTTTTTTTCTTTTTTCCCACAGCCGCCCACACACCATCAGGTAGACTCTCAGGCTTTTATTCACACAGTCACATCCTTGAGAACTCTTTTGTCTTTCAACAGACGTACACACCAACGGAGCTGGTGCAAAAGGCATGTGCACACACTCACCTCCACACCCCAGTGGACACACACACACACACACACACACACACCTATGGAGAAGCATTGCACGGGACTGCAGCATTATGTGACTCACTGTGACAGATTACTTCAAGGGTCGCCGAGTTTCACCGTCTGACTCAGCGAGTCACAATACAACTGTCCAGCCTCCTACAAACTCACAAAACTGCAGGCATACTCAAGTACTGCAACACACACACACACACACACACACACACACATCTCACCCCTTTATCGGGCATTTGTTAAAATAAAGCATATTTAGAGGAGAAAAGATAAAAATTCAACTTTTTGAACACGACTGCATCTCTGTGGAAACGGGGGAAAACACAGGGCTTTAACTAACACCAAAATTCACCTTCTGTAGCTTGATAAGCCTCCAAATATTTACAATTCATTTTAATTTAACCAACACCATTATTGCCGTGGCTGTGTCATGGCAACGGAGAAGAAAATCTCCATTTCACCAGAACTAATACTTGTTCATCGGCAGGGAAGCTGGAAGACATATCTAGAAAGTAAAGACTTTAGATTGTTCCACAAAAGGACATTATATTGATAGAGACTCTTCACTTGATGACTAACACGAATGTTGTTTTTTCCCTTTAAAAAAAGTACCTGAAATATAATTCATCTATCTATCTATCTATCTATCTATCTATCTATCTATCTATCTATCTATCTGAAGCAATTAGCACAATAACCCTGAAAAGAAAAATCTTTCTCCAAACATTGTTTCTCATAGTTTGATTAGCATATTTTAATCTTAAATAAATAAATCTGTTTAACTTTTCTGGAGCAAAAGATGCTTTTCCAGCAACCCCAATGTGTAGAATTCTAGGTTTAATGACAAATTTTCATCCAGGAAAGCTGGAACAAACACAACACGCCTTTAAAACGATTTAAAAAAAGAATTTAAAATGTGCAAAACACTGCGTGGTACAGCATTTTTGCTTTCCACAAATTTATCCAAACAAGGGCACATATGGATATTTATCTCTTGCACTCTTGCAGCACGGTTAGACGTGACCCTCCCCACTCTCCCCCCTGCTTTAAAAAAAACAGAATGAGAGCGAGTAAAAAGGTTAAACGCTCATGTGACACACATTTCGGGGGCTCTTGCTCCCTGCTTAATGAACGAGCGAGGTATGAAAGAGCTAAATAAATGTGTGATTGAAAGAGTGAAGTGTCCATGTGTTTCCTTTTTGGCCTCGCTCTCCTGAAGCTGTAATGAGGCCTCGGGGAAGATGCTGAGAGCTCTTCACACAACTCAAAGGCTCTTTTAGGCCTTTTCGAAAGCTGGCCCCTGTTCAGTGCCTGTGTGGGAAAGCTCTCAGAGAAATAAATTCCAGCTCGACCTCATGTCAAAGCATAATTAACTGCGGCGGAGCTCGTACACGTTGCCTAAATCTACACATAAAACAATCCGTCATGTTTGAAAATGAATACATCTGCTCTGCAATGCATACACGTGGGATATTTTTATTCTATTTAAAATTCAGAACCAAATATCGCTTTCATAACGATGACTGAATGTTTCCAGAGTCCTACGGTGGCGTTAGCTTTGATCTTCAAACTGGGGAAGGTCCACTGACCCAGCTTGGAGTCAGAGGAAAGCGTGTTAACTAAAGCTGTGAATGGAAACAGCTGCAGAGCTGCTGTCTCTCTCTCGTCCTGCGTCCACGGTAGCTGTGATGAATTAAAAGTCCGACATAAAGACCGGCTTCTCTTTCTCAGAGCTGTCTGCCGCTGTCTGCATGTCGGTAGATTATCTCAGCTGCTTTATCGCTGCTTCTTCTTGAAGTCATTCATTCATAAATCTGTTTATTTCGTGAACATGCATTATGTTGAGTTCTGCACGACCGCGGAAAATTGGACTCCCCTGACGAGAGCACACGGAAAAATGGGCTTTTAGGATCATAAATAACGAGTGTGTGTGTGTGTGTGTGTGTGTGTGTGTGTGCGGGTCAGTATTTGACTTGAACTAACTGACGTAACTTCAGCTGAACTTGATGAGTGAATCCGTCAGCTCATTTATTGCTGCTTTCACCTCATTATTTAAACATACTGATTGACAGAGAGAGTAAAATCTGAGACACTTTTCCAAGTAGCTTTACTCCTGTTTCAAGAAGTGTCCATTGTCTGCAAATTTCCAGTAATGTGCAAAACATGGGTTATAATTTAAAGCACTTACACTGAATATTTTCTACTTGTTAGTCATTAGATTGACAAAAATGAGTCAGAATGAGAAGTGGAGACAAAAACGTTCTTTCTTCTTTTTTTTTTATAACTGAGTGCATTGTGAAAATAGAAGACATGATGAAATGACTTTATTACTGAACCATAGGCGTAAAATGAAAACTGAAAACTTTCATTGCATATTGAGAGGTTTTTGAGCCCTGTTACTAAAACTTTGCAAACTATAGTTCCTTTGTGGTTCTTTAATCTGACATCCGGTCATTATGAGCAAATTTACAGCTAGTGTATTACCCAAGGACACTTTCACATGATCGGTAGGGGGGATCAAACCATCAACCTTGCAACTGGACAAAGACAATCCACCTTGCAAACCGAGCCAGAGCTGCCCAGTTAGACCTGAAGATCTGTTGAGAAGCTGCCACCGGCAGCTGGTCAGACTGCAGCAGATTAGCACCCAAACCGGCTCTGTCCAATTACCCCCCAAATCACTCCTAAATGTCACTGATGAACATGTTGCATCTCATTTGTTTAATTCCCACAAAAGCGGCCTAAAGCTGACACACTGTGGCATTGTGGGAGCCTTGAATCGGATTAATTCTTGGCCAGACTCGGAAACCTCCTCGTGTCTCAGCTGGTTTTCTGGCGTCTTCGCTGTAACGCCAACCAGCTGCAGACTCAAGCATCTGTCCGCTTCTCTGGAGCTTCACCTGCTTGCAGATCAAGGGTCTTTTTTTTTTGGATTTTACTTTGAACAGTTCTTCACTTCAGTTCTGCAACTGATCGACTCGGTAAACGCTCATATTGTGTCTATTTATTTCAGTTTCGGTTGCATGTCAGCGCTTTTTTAAAAAAAATAGATCAGGAGCAGATTTTAAACATTTGGGGGATTTGCAGTCACCTGATGAATTTTAAACCTCTTTACAACCTCTGCAAAAATCAATGGCTGCACCGGCTTCACAGTTTATCTTAATACCTGCTTTGAAAGAGAATTAACATTCCTCTTTGATACAACTCATACCTGCTTTAACCTATCCACCATGTTGCTGCTCAGCCCATTTTATTTGTTGGCCAATAACACGTTGCATTTAATCTGCACGATCGATATTTTTCCAGTCACGCGTTGGAATTCCAATTTGGTCCCTGAAAAGATTCAATTTAGAAAACAGGCATGTTAGCGTGATTGAGCCAGACAACAATAATAAAAGCATAACCTTTCATTTGCATTTTGTTTTTTCTGTATTTATGTGGAGTGGGAATGTGCTCACTTTTGCACAGCGGTATGAAATGTAGGAGGTTGTTTGCAGGTTAGTTTTTTTCATTGGCGTTTTCAACAAATTGCAACCAGTACGACTTGATTTAATGTGGTATTTCTCTCCTCTTTTTATTTCCCCTCCATGTGCATAACTTAGTACTGCAATTTCTAGACCTTCAACAACTTTTACTTTAAAAAAAAACAAAAAACAAGGTGGCCTGAACTCATTTTGCAGCTGTTGGAATAATGATGACTTGATGTGAGAGTTACATGAAGGCAGGAACGGAGAGCGCTCTGACAAACAAGCGTAGGTGGAGGTGGATACATTTTACTTGTTGACTTTTGAGGCAGCTCTTCGTCCTTGTAGCTGCTGTAATAAAGATAAAAATATTACTGACAAAAAAAAAGAAGCTAAAGTTAACAAGCAAAGAGACGCCTGAAGTTAGAATATGAGTGAAGCGTGATGGTTTACAGCAGGCCTTGGAGCTGTACGGCTCAGAGACCACATGCCGCCGTTTGGTGACAAAACACAAATCAATTGTGCAATATTGAAAAGTAATACTATTGATTTTGTTTGTATTTTTAAAGAATGTATTTATGCAGCTTGGAAGCGGTAGTTCATCAAAGATATGTATAAATTTGCTGGAATTAGGAGTGTACAGTCCTGAGCAATTCAAGTCTGCTGTATGAATCCAAAGATATATACAAAATAAAAGCATTGCTGGACGCCATTCAGTCGCCAATCCAGTCGCCATTGCTGTTATTGTCCATCTACTCACGCCTGTGCAGAAGACCTGTTTACTACGGCTGTGTTCCGCATGCAGATCAGCACCATTTTTTGCCATTTCCACAGACATCTGAGTCGGATTGTTTGAAAAAAGTTCCACTTGGAAGCTTTTTCAGCAAGTTGCGACCACCGCTGTCGTATAAATTGAGAATCAAAATGCAACGAAAGTTTAGCACTTGTGCTTCAGCCAATTACAATTACAATGAACCCCAGAATGAGCTCCAAGAGGTTACTTTATACTTGTTTTGTTTTACATTTTTATGATTTAATTCGTAAAAATGTAAATTGTGATTTCAGGATGTGAGTGTGTGGCTGTCTGTCTCTCTGTGTTTGTCCTGCGATGGACTGGTGACCGTTTCCACACCGGCCTTGAACAACAAACAAGCATCCAAAATCTCCAGGGCTAATGAGGATAGTGGATCGTTTTTGGCCCCAGTCACTGGTCATTTTTGTCCTGCGGTCCTTACATTTGACACTTCCTGCCTCCACCGCAGCTTTGGAACACTAATCCCGGCGTGTTTCTGAAACCTTCTTCCTGTCACATCACTGATCTCCGTTTAATGTTTACAGTTTTCAGAGGTGGATTGCTCGGTTGTGGCAACAATGCAGTTGTTAGTAGGGTCGTAAAACCGCTCGGTTGTGCCGTCACTTTGCGGTTATTTTCGCACAATGGAGTATTGATTTAGAATCTCCGGGCAGATTTTTCCCCCGAGGGGTTTCTTTTGAAAATTAGACATCAATAACTAGGAAAAAAAAAAAAAAAGTCAAATACTACATGAGTGGTTAAAATGGAGATAAATGGTGTTTTCATGTTTGCAATCGTGAAGTTTCGCCTCTGGTTTGACAGAATGATGACATATCTGTCAAGCGACTGCTCGTATATTAGAAAACGCTGGGAAATTATCCTCAGATTGTACTTTTGCTTTTCAGTAATGGGGCAACATTTATAAAGCGAGCTGTCAGGCTGCCTTTTTTTTAATTATTTACACACATAAAGGGAGTCATTATTTTTAAAAGTGAAAATTAATACCTGCAATTTTGGGAGTCGGCGCAACACAAGCGTCTTTGGTTTTATGCTGTTAAGGAGCTAATGAAGATTTAAAAGTGCACGTTGAGCCTCGCGCTGCGTTTGGGAACTCGCCGCTCTCCCTTCACTCTGTTCTGTTTTCGCACCATGTTAGTGATTACCAGAGAGAATAATCGTATTGAACATGAAGTCAATATGGGTTGTAATCACAGTCATAAAGTTACAGTGTTGTGTTTTAGTGGCTGTAGTAATTCAGACATTCTGCAAGCGTATTGATCTGTGTCTGTTAGGGCTGATTGAGCATAATAGAGACTAATAGAAAACTCACTTTATTACGCACACAAACACACACAGAGGGCTCAAACTCATGTTTACAACTAATCTGAACATTAAGGTCATTTTTTTTTTCCTTTACAGACCATTCATAGATACAAATCAAAGCTGCTTTTATTTTTTTATATATCTTTGGATTCATACAGCACATTTGAATTGCTTAATTCTAACAGTAATGGAGTCAGTTTGAAAAAACAGAATAAGCTTCAGGCCCTGTTAACACAACAATGTTTTCAGCTGAAAATACAAAGTTTTTGTTTTGTTGTTGCTGTTGTAGTTAAAACTACTACAAACTCTGAAATCTCTGAAATCTGAACTGCAAACGATGACTTTTCACCTTCAATGTCGTCGTGTCAACCGGTTCTTAATGATTAATGATTGACTATATAAATAAAATGTAATTTTTTAATTCAAATGACATGAAAATCTCTGGTTTGAAGCCATTTTTGATAATCAGCGTCTCACCAGTACAAGTGAAGACGTTTGGACCTGTGCGTTTGACGTGCTCACGTGTGGCAAGGGGAAAGATTGACGAGTCGGGCTCTGACCTCGGTGTGTAGGACACGTATGATAACATCGCTGCCTCCCTTTGTCTCAGGCGCACACGCACATGTACACACAAGCGCTTGCGATAGCATCTCCCTGGAGGGTTGCCTCTAAAGAGTCTCCTCCATCACTGACTGCGGAGACCCTTTTACTGCAACGGAGAGATCGCTGCGTCGAGAGCAAACACACGGACGCATGTACATGCTGACTCGGAGGATACGCCGATCCAAACGCACGTACACACACTTCCAGGGATCAGGGATCTGTCCTGTAATAGCACTGCGGCGGTCACTGCAGCCTTCTTCAAATTAAAAAGAAGACCAAGAAGAGAAAAAAGAGCTGAATTGGCATTTTATAATAGAAACATTGTGTGTCGCAAGAAGCAGTGTTGGATCAGTCCTTCAGCTCTTTTTCACTGCAGTGGCAAAAACAACATGCTATAAATATATACTTTATTTTAAACATGCTTTTTTTGTGAAATTAGTCTGAAGTGCAGAGGGAAGAGAAAATAACTGGAAGCGAGTAAGATCTGCATTAAATTCTACACCTATTATAAATGTTTTGTTTGGTCTGCACCACAGGAACTCTTTACCCAACTATAAAGAGCCGACAGAAGAAGGGCAGTGTGCTACTTGTGAGATGTTACGTGAAACTTTGTGTTTAATAGACAGAATTAACTTCTACAGCTTTGGGTTAGTTGATCGAGCAGATTGTTTTCTCATCACTAGGTCGTTGGTTAAATTCCTCACCTCAGTCTTTCCATGTGTCAGGATGAAATGAGCTTCCATATGTCCATCCTATACACCTCTTTATTCAGGTCAGAGGACTGAAGCCTTTTACAGAGTCAAGTTATTATCCTCACATGCGTGCTTTTACACCTTGTGAGGTAAATCAGAGTACCCAGAGAAACACGTGCACAGAACAAACCAGACATAAAAACTGAATCCTCTACAATGAATGCAATGGGAAGTTTCCAAGGTCTGATTTTTTTTTTTTTTTTTTGTTAATCATGTCTGCGTTTATATTTGACGTCCGAGCAGACAAAGAGTAAGGACATTACATGAAAAATGAAACATACCAAAGAAAGACTGCCTTAAAACTCAAAGGTGGACAAGAGTGTGTGGATATCATCGATTAGACGATCCCAGCGTTAGATTTGCCTCACATGATGCTGAGTCGTCGAGGCCTTTAGGTTCACAGCTTCAGCATCGAAACCGGCGCGGACTTTATAATCTGTTGAGAGGATCTGGGAAAACGCTAAAGGAAACATACAAGTAAGAAAAGATTAAAGCGAAAGACAAACGTTCTTCTTCCAAGCATAGCGTCATTTGGAAACAGCTGTGACCCCAAAATGCTAATACACAGCTCACCAAGTATTTTCCAAACCATATAACATCAGTTGTGAAACATTTGTAAATGGCCCTATGATTACATAGCCAGTGTTCCGGTTTGCGCTGTGTGTTTTCGCGGTTTAAGTACACTATGGTGTGTTCAGATCTGTCAAGGCTGGAGGATTATAAAGTTTAGACTGACATAGGGCTGAGTGCTAAACCCAGCGGAAAGTCCCCATCTGGACCAATCAGATTACTCTGAGCTGTAAAACCAAAGCCTTGAATCAGATACTCGAGAGTTCGAGGCGTGCGCCGTCGTGACCTTTTCCGTGCACAGCAAAATGGTATAAACGAGTAAAGAGGTGTTTTATAATACACCTGTAATATACAGTATGTATTTGGCCTGTTTCAGGCTGATGTGTAAAATCCTGTTCCCTTCAACTGTGACATTTCGTATTTATTAAGCGGTGATTTATCAGTCCTCTCTTTATGATTTCATGTTTACCAGCTGGGTCTTCCGTCGTAATTCATAACCGTTTTCCAAATCGAAGAATATTTTTAAGAGTGCAGCCGTGGCCAGAGGCGTGTAAAATAAGCTGGGAAAAACGGCCACGATATAAAACACAGTTGTGGACTTTTAAATGATGTTTTTAGTGTTTATCTTGGCCTAACTCAGTCCAGTCGCTACTTTATTAAGGCAGTGGGATGCAGAGGGGGCCTGAACAGAGTGAGTGAGAGAATAACTGACAGGGAAATTGCAGAGGGAAATTATTGTTATTCCACAATTAAATTATATATACTGGGTGGAATCACCCCTGACAGGGCTGACCATAGCAGCGCTCGTGTGTGTGTGTGTGTGTGTTTGTGAGAGTGAGTGTGAAACTTTATCCGTCTACCAAGGCCACTGAGGCTACACTGGCAGGGAGGAGAGCGCAGAAAGAGAATCGGAAGGAGAGGGAATTAAAGAGAAAGAAAAGTAGTAACATCAACAGAGCGAAGCTAAAAACAGGCTATTTTAAGGCTGAGTGGGTGTTAGTAAAAACACAGCAAACCCCCAATAATGAACCTATTCCGAACAGTTATGACGACAATACAGCATGTAAAATAAACCATGCTTGATTTTTGCGGCCGAGACCTGGCCGCGCTCGCGCCGTGTGTTTAGGCGCAAACATATTGCAGATGCTGCGAGAAGTCCTTTCATCTTGAACACGGGCCATTTCTCAGAAGGAAATCTGACCTCGTCCTTGTCTGAAAGCATTAAAAACACACTGTCAAAACTTGAAAAATGGACGGGTTTCACGTTTGAAAAATGGTAACCCAGTCTTCATTCTTCCTGAAACACCGACTCTTTGAATACACAAGGTTTCGGATGAAACGTAAAGCAAACCGGCGCTATTTTCTATCCGGAGATATTAATGATCCGTGAAACTTGGGCAAAAACAGAGAGAACGGTCATGCTGGATTGTGTTGATGTTAGCTTTGAAAAGCTACCAGAAAAATCATGTTGTAGCATGAAATTTTGAAAATCTCTCATTTGCTCTTTTTTTTTCTTCTGGTCTTTGTTTCCTTTCAGTTTTGATTTCAAGCCAATTGAAGACTCTACCAAGGAAAATTTGAGAGGCCAATATTTTTGGGCAATGTTGTATTTCTTCATATGTTTGCACGACTCCAGAGCGGATCACACGGGCCAGGGCAGGCACAAGTCCATCACAGGGCAATTACACACACTCACACTCACACTTATGAGCTTTTAAAGCCACCTGTTTACCTCGAGGGAACATTTATGAACTGTGGAAGGAGACTGGAACACTTGGAGAAAATTAAATATAATATGATAGAAAACTGTTCAACATAATCCAAGTGTCTGTCCTGCTTTATGGTTCCTTGTTATTATTAGTCACAATATTAGACTGAGAAAGCACAGTAAATAATATTGTTAATGTAATTCTCCTTAAAATAATCATTTGTGCTGCTGTGTGATTATTATGGATCCTGAAGTTTTCATGCAGTGAACAAACAGATGCTGCTCAGATCTTTTGGTCATAAATGGCTTTAAAAAAAACTGATAAATCTAAAAACCAAAACTCTAAAGAGGTGGATTGAAAACATTACTAAAATATTACACACTGCACCTTTAATCAACAGAAATTGTAAGTTTTTGCCTTGTTGCATTGTATTTGTGTTGATTTTTCTACTGGTGTCTGTTATATTCTGATATACTTCCAGAATTCTGTACTTTTTATGCAGCTTGCATGAGTCCGTCTAACAAATTCAATCCCCCCTGCGTATAGGTTTGATAGCTTTTCTGCATTTTTTTTTCCTCTTCTCTCATTTCTGTCTCCATTTCAATGCACAAAAGCCACAAAGAATCAATAAGCGTTGTGTTTCTTCAACTGACAGAGTGAGATTGCTTGTGTGTGTGTTTGTGTCCCTGGTTGTAATAAAATGTTTAGTGTTTTTTTCTGTATTTTACTCTCCTTCAGGTCGATAGTACACCGATGAGACACGGTGTAGTTGATGAGAGCGCTAATAGTCGGAGACAGCGGTGACCTGCTTATGAGTTTGAAGAAGCAGCACAAACCAGCTAGCAGTGTTCATCTGTGTGTCAGAGAAAACCTGTGGTTTTTAAAGTGGGACCTTTTTTCACGAGCCAGAGAGCCTCATGGGTCAGGGGGATGCCTTTTCCCAGCACTTTGTTTCACAAATTTAATAAAGGAATCGAAGAAGGAAAAGTCTGTCAAATATTCTATCAAAACATGTTTTATTCTTCATAAATGTAATAGAACAAATTAAAATCATTTCAAAATATTAATCAGAAATTCACTATGAAAATGTGACCGTATTGATTTGACTCATCGGCGCTTCAGATTTGCATGATTCTGTCGGTTTGTGTCTCTTAAAGTTGTTTTTGCGACCGACCGTCGTTCGGCTGTAAAACAAAACAATGTCTCCTCCGGACGCCAAGTTTAATACGGCATGTCATAAGCTATGAGTGACTCACAGACTGTTTTATTTGAGCAAGTTCAGATACCTGATGGGCTACAAATAATATAATCACATAAAAGTCACAGGCTACGCGGTTAGCTGAATTTGTTGCAGTCGATTTTTTTATGAGGCATCTTTGGTTTGCCTCCTTGGGATCCCTCAGATTTATGTTTCGATCCCTGTGTGGGTTCCTGACTCACAGTTTTGGAACCGGCGTCGCACACAAAGGTCTCTCCTGTCTGAGCTTATTTACTCAAACGAGTCTGTAAACGCTCCTTTTTCTCTGTGAACCCCCGCCGGGGGGGAGGAGGAACGGGGGACTTGAACCTCAGAGCGAATCGAATCTACTTGGACACTTTTAACTGTGAGACCAAGATTGTATTTTTCTAACAATCACTTTTTCCCCTTCTCTGCGTTTCTCTGTGCAGCACCCTCAACAACAACAACATCACCCTCATCCCGCTGTCCAGCTTCAACCACATGCCCAAGCTGCGGACGCTGTGAGTATAACGCTCTGTGACACACGCGCACATGCTTACACAAACACTCACGTAATGCATACATGCAACGCGCACGCTGTTATTAGCTTCTCTTACGAAATGCACTGCACACACAGATACACACACACACACACACCGCATGCACGCACTCCCACAGCCTGGCAGCAGAGCCTGGATGTGATCATCTAATCATGCTATAATGAGAGACCAACTCTTCTATTGTTTCATGACTGTGAATAATCATGAGGCCATTACTTGGTGCACGCAGACACTGTATGGATGCAGTGACAAATATGTGCAGGCAACACACACACACACACACACACACACACACACACACACACACACACACACACACACACACGCACACTTAGGCACTCTTCGGTAATGGTAAACTCATTAATACCACAATAAAGAGGTTTTTAGGCTCCTTGGTTCAATCTGCTGCTTTGATTCATTTGCAGGAACCTCGACTGATGTCACTGCACACACACACACACACGCGCACACGCACGCACACACACACGCACAAGCGTGGAGACAACACATTGATTTCCACTCATGTCCTGCAGACGTAGCCCAGACTCTGCCTCACCTGATCCTTGTCCAGCCCCATCTCTAACGTTGCCCTAAAGCATGCCTCCACCCACAGATGTATTGACCCCCACCCTCACCCCTTTCCTTTTTATCCCCTATTGTGCAATCAATCGACTCTTACCTGATGGAGACAATACATTGACTCACATTGATTTTTTTTTTTTTTTTTTTTTTTTGCATGCTCACCAAACCACTGCTTATTTAACCCTAAACTTGACTAGAACTTCTCCTCCTGAATCTGAAGGATTAGTTTCTCTAAATGTCTGTCTCCACAGTGGCAGGAATCCCCTGCATTAATGTGCGATCAGGTTTAGGTCCCCACTAGTATAGAACAAACAATGACACACACACACAGACACACACAGACACACAAACCCCCCCAGGCGAAGTCCTCCCCTCTGATTGATTTGAGAGACCTTTGATTTGAGTGTGTGTTGTCTGCATTTAGCTGTGTGTGAAGGAGATCCGGCAGTTGGCTGGGCCACGGCACGCCGTCTCCGGGGACTCTCTCCACACGCTGTGCCGGGACGGCCTCAGAGGCAGGCTGTTGGTCGCGTTCCTGCTGGCCACACTGGAGCGGAGCGTCGCCAAACCAGCATGCATAGGATGGGATTTCCTCCCCAAATCATCATCGTTTTTAAGAGGCTCTTGTGTGGTCGCTTAACATTCAGAGAGACACAACCCGGCGATCTAGCAGCGGCGTCGCTGCTGCAGAAGCTTTTTCTGTCTGTTACAACAATTTTTCGTTGTTCAACTTTTGACCGACAGCGTCCATCAGCAGCCCATCGCCGAGCGGGGTTTCTGTATTTTTCTGGCGTCCTGGTGCGGCTCGAGTGGCAATACAGCTTGAAATCAGCCTGTAAAAATTGGATTTCAAGCAGCAGCGCGGCTGCACAGTCGCACACAGATTGAGTGCAGGGTTACCAATATCCAATATCTTTTAATCAGAGGCCCTCATATGCTTCTGTTTTCTGTCAACACTGAGCGACTGTGTCCTCTGACTGCGCCGCTCTTCCTTTTCCCGTCTGCTCCTTGGTGTCTGCATCCATGTTCGCATTAGTTTCATTATCCCCTCAAGCCCCCCGCAGTTCCCTCCATGTGGCCCTGCTTCTCGTCCATTTTGTTCCATTCCAGTTGTTTCTAGTCCTGCTTTTCATATACACCTGTCTGATTTTCATTCTTTTGCTTGTCCTTCTCCTGCCTTTGTCCTTAACTTACCCCATTTCTTACACCAAGAGTGTTTTTTAGCCTGCGACCCACTACTTCTGTTCTATTCTCGGAGCTGTTTGAACAATTTGCTGTTGCATGATTTGCGGCCATCCCTCCTCTCAACTACTTGACGAGACTCTACATACGAGGAGAAATGAATAATCTCCTCATATAAAACCATCTGCTGTCTTCAGCTGTTTGTGTGAGGCATCAAGCGGGTTATCGATCTGGGGAGACCACCTCTGACAATCCCATCTGATTGAACCGGATCCACTCAAGTGTTTATATGAGACATTTCCAGTCCGTCTGACCTCACAGTCCAAATATAAGGAGGATATTTTGACCCATGTAAACCGGGATATTGTTCATGTTCAGAGTGTGTTGTTCTCCACTCGTGGGTTTGGTTTCATTCCAGAAACAACCATCAGCACCAACTCACCTGTCCGACTCACTGCAATGTTTGCAGCATTTCTGACATCGCCACACACAAAAACGATGCGTTTAAGAAAACATGCAGAGAAGCAATAAGCTTATACAGTAAGTGAGATGAGAACAATCCAATGATACTGTCAAAGTAGGTTTTGTAAAAAGATTATTCAACATTAGTATTCTAAGAATGCACTCATACTCATTTTCACTAAATTAAATGCCAAATGTGAAGAATTTGTAGGTTTTTATATAATCTTATTACCGGTCCAACACAGTAAAGATCAGCAGGGCCGGATGTGTCCCCTGAGCTGAAATGACTCCAGCACCCCTGCCTCACCCGCTTATTTTCTTCCCCCCAACTCTTCACATCTTCCCCAGCTTCTCCTCCTCCTGGCCTCCCTGCTTCTCCTCTAATGAATTTTGTGGCTCCTCTTTTTTTCCACTCTAAGTTCCGACTATCAAATTTGTTGCTTTTATAAAAGTGACTTATTCGATCAAATGTTTTGAGATGTCCCTGATATCATTTGGTGTGTGTGTGTGTGTGTGTGTGTGTGTGTGTGTGTGTGTGTGTGTGTGTGTGTGTGTGTGTGTGTGTGTGCCTCCCAAGTAGCACCACTGGTCATTCTTTTCTTTTTTTTTTTCTTTTTTCTATCCGTGTATGCACTCCTTTTTTAATCTTTTGCTTAGTGTTTCCTCAAATCCATGTTTTCTATTAGCTATAATAATATCCCACCTCCGTGAACCTCATTCACAAACTTGAAGCAATGAAAAGATTAGAACTCCCACCGCCTCTGTGTTAGTAATTCACTGTACAAAAGATGTGACCAGTCGCCCCTCTGGGGGGGGGGGGAAACTAAGAACAAGCGCGCACAAGCACAAAGTGAGCTCCTCGTGCACGATCGCAGCTCAACAGACACCGCCGCGCTGACTTACAGTCCTCGCTTCCACACAAACACGCAGCGCAGCCTCCACACCTCCTGCCTCTTCCCATTCTCCCCTGTGTTTTAATCCTACTTGTCAGTAATTAAGGCTGAGCCGGGGGTGGGCCGGGACGTGGCTATCTCCAGGCGGGGGTTTGACTATAAACTGGATTTATAATGGGAGAGCGGTATTAAAACCCACTGCCCCCGCTGCTAGCATCAATGAGACCATCTCTGTTCCATAACAGGATTTGTCCTCTGCTTTATTACAAAAGGAGGCCCGTCTTCTGAAAGGCTAGATATCCCGGCTGGCATATAATACGCTGACAAGACATTCTGCTGTTCATCCACCCTGCTCCCTCCCCCCCCTCCTCCTCCTCCTCCTCCTCCTCCTCCTCCTCCTCCTCCTCCTCTCTTTCCCTCTCGAGGTGTCAAACACAGCCAGCGCAGCTTGTAGCGTCTCAGCTCTGTGAAACAACACCTGATGCGTCCTTTATGGAGCACAGTCTTTTAATTAATGCTACAAGTGAAATTTAAGCTGCCCATTAGAGTCGAATATCCTTTAAAAACTATAAGGGGGAGGCACAAAGTGGCCGTTGAACGTCAGCGTCGCCTGATACCTGATGAGAGGACCGAGCCGATCGCCCGCTGCAGCTCCTTTATGACACGAGATTCGAATACCTCCATGAGGGCCAGCTCATCAGTTTCACACCGTTACGGCTGCGAGCATCTGTAGGACGTAAATCGCTGTCCAAGTCTGCGCAGGTCAGCGTAAATAGTCCCAATGAAATCTGTTTCAATGCAATGACACCAATAGTGGAATTTTATCACATTAAAGTGGGAAAAAATAGATAAATACCTGTAAACATGACCACATAACTAAATTTAAATTTATAAGCCTTGGCATTATTTTTGGAACACAATTGGATTTATTTTAGTTGGCTTTAAAATGTGTCAAGTTTTTCTAATTTTTTTTATATCACATTTTTCTGTACATTTTTTTTTTTCAATTCAACTTTCAGAATCCAACACAATGTTTTAACGGTTCTGTTGCATGTTGTGTGAGGTTGCTTTAAGCAGTTAAGCTTTAACGTATTTCCAGCTCAACCTCCCTTTTCTCTGTAGACGGACCTTAGTACTGTCCAAAATATTTATTTTTTCCTGAAGATTCAGTGGTGAAACGAGTGTCGTTGTTGGGCTTGGTTCAAGGATGACTCCGCTAGTGTTTTTGCATCTTTGATGTGACAATAATCTGATTGTTTCAATAGGCTTGGCCTCCTGTGGGTGGTTGTGTGATTTGTGCATGATAAATCCTGTCAGAAGTGACAGAATAGAGATAAAAGCCCTGTATTTTTGGGCTGTATTGACCATTTTACTGCAGGATGCCTTCCACAGGCGGTATGCTTCTGGCTTTTTCGTCCGGCCAGCTTTCCTCTGTGAAAAGAAGCCACAAATCTTCTGGAGTTATCTTTCTCATTTCATCTATTTGCATTCAGCGTTCTCCCATGACTCATCCCATGCGTCCGTTTGCCTTTTTGTTTCCATGTTCTGCCTCGCTGTTGAATCTGTCCGCCTTGTTTAATTAGTTCTTTACCACCTTTCAGTCTGGTTTTCATTAAATTGATTTAAACGTCCTCATCCGTCCGCTCTCGCTCTCTCGCTCTCTGTCTCTTCTTCCTCTCCGTCTCGCTGCCGTTCTTTTTGAGCAGACTGATTCAGCCGTGTGTGTCCGCTCTCTGAAGGGAGTCATATTGTCACACACCTTGAAGAAATGAGGGCTGAGAATATTACTTTGTGTGTTTGAGTGCCGTTGCCCGGCTGTGTGCGTCGGTTTCACCTCAGCAGTGGACTCAGATTCAGGCCAGGGCCGGTCGCTCTGTCAGAAATTGAACTTTCTCTATTTTAATCCAGACTGCATCACATTGCTCTCACTGAGCTGATGGACTCAGGGATATATATATATATATATATATATATATTTTAAATATGGTGGATGAGTGTGAATCTGAGCTGCGTAAAGTTGTTTACACACAGAGAAACGCTCACGTCTTCCCTCGTCTCTTCTCAGCCGCCTGCATTCAAACAACCTCCACTGTGACTGTCACCTGTCCTGGCTCTCCGACTGGCTCAGGGCCCGGCGGGGCCTGGCCCCCTTCACTCAGTGCATGGCCCCCGCCCACATGAGAGGCCTCAACGTGCCCGACGTGCAGAAGAAGGATTTCGTGTGCAATGGTGAGTTCAGATCCGTATATTCTGTAGTTATATGTGTGAGAGTTGAGTCAAATATCACCAAATTTGGTTTGAAATCCATGGGGGTTTTTTGCCAGTGGGTCCAAAATTGAGGTGTAAGAAATAAAGATGTAAGGTGAAAGGTGTAAGAAATTGAGGTGTTGGGGAACATCGGGGTGAAACCTTCACTCATGTCCAAGAAAAACCAGAAAAAAGACACTCTGTGGAACAGGGAAGGGCAACTTTGATTCTTGCAAGGACCAAATTCTGATTCTGCACACCCATAAGAAGCATTTATTAGGATAAAAGGAACAGATTTAAAGGTGACTATGTATTTTAATTTGGCCATATTATTCATAAATATTGGTTTTCACTGCTCTCAGCTCTGCCTCTACATTTCCTCCACCGTCCACCTGTGGAACTCTCTCCCATCCAGCATTACAAACACAATCCCTGGACAACACTTAAATCTCACTTTAAATTGTGTCCCTGAATGTTTTTGTTTTATTTTTATTTCGTATTGCTGGAAATAGCCATCATCCTTCGATCAGCTTTGAAACCACTAAATGGCAGATTGTTTTGAGTGACAAAGTATGGTGACGGAGGCCATGTGTAAACTCCAGACCGTCAGTAGCACATGTCTTCTGTAGACTTCAGAGCAGATCTGTTGTCCTGATTTGAAAAGCTGCTGTTCTTTATATGTTGGTGGAGCTGGAGGTCTCCACAAAGATTTAACTTCACTATAAATCAAAGGTGTGGAGATGTTGCTGCCAGAAATCCGATTCTTCTTTTTTTCCTGTTCTGTTGGGACATAAATCAGTGTGTTCGTTGATTATCTTATTCGCGTCGTGGTTTGATGGACCGGATGGACCAGTTTTGGCCCTTGGCCCTTATGTTTGACGCCACTGCTGTAAACAAACTGCAGTACGTAGAATAATTTCTATATTATTCTTTGACGCGGCTGACCTCGTACTATTCCACAGCAGCGATACACATGGCGTGTAATACTGAGACCTGGAGTCAGGCGGAGGTTCGCTGTGGCCCCGCTGGCAGGTGACTCTTTAACATAGAGGTGTGGAATGCAGATAATGGTGTTAAAGCCGAAAACCATTATTACAGGCAGCGCTGTTATCGTCTCCAGACACCTCAGCTTTGAGTTTATAAGACCGGAAGAATTACACCGTGTAGACCGTGTAATCAGCTAGAAAGCAAGTATAAGTGCAGTGGTGTTATCAGCTGCAGATAGTATAGACGATGTTTATAGTCCTCTGATTCAGCTCTCTCTGCTAATAGACTGTCAGGCTGCTTTCTCTTTATTAGCCCGAAGCCTGGCGTTTTCTGCCTACACGCTCGCTTCTCACTGCAGCTCGCTGCCTTCACTTCTCCCACTGCAGGTGCCATCCACGGCCCTTTCTTTCCCTCTTCCCTTCAATCTACATATCCTTCCTTCTTTCTGCCTGAGTTACCTGTTCCTGACCTCACCGCCGTCCCCCTCCTGTGAGAACCCGGCCGCGCTAAAGTCACTGGAAAACCCAGACTTTTATTAAAAGAAACAGAACAAGCGTCCACCGCAAACAGGCTGATGTTAGACGACAGACTCACTAAAGCAAAGCTTTTCTGGAGCCTCCGAGGCCCAGGTGAGCTCCACTGGCTCTCTCAGGTGTATCACGATCGCCATGGAGACGCTGGGAGAGACGTAACTAGGACTTAACTGACCAACTAAGACCGCGTTCAGTTGAAAACGCATCATTTTTCAATTTTGTTCCAGTAAAGTTTTGGGTTTCCACAGCTATGTTTTGAACATAATGTCCATGACTGAAGCAGGACTGCTTGTTTTTGTTAGTTTGTACAGTATCACTGGACACACAGATCCAACTGGGAAAGCGGGGCCTTGGATCGCCTTACCCTGAAAAATGTATTTCCTACACCAAACAATGCATTTGTAGCTTTTCGTCCTCCTGCAGCAATCAAGGGAATTTTCCGCCCTGTTGGAAAGTAAAGTATAGGTAACATAAGTTTTCGGCTTCACAAGTTTCGATCAAGACAGTTTGTAAAAGCAGTGACGTTCTCCAGCCCTGCTTCATCTCTGCACCCTCAGTGTTCAGAGAAGATGCGTCACCAGGTCATCGCTACTTCCCTTTCTTTCATTCAGAATCTGACATCCTGGATCTTATTGCTTGCAGGTCCAGCGCAGACCGAGTCGAGGACGTGTGTCCCTCAGGTGGCTGTGTGTCCACCGAGCTGCACCTGCAACAACAACATCGTCGACTGTCGTCGGAAGGGTCTCACCGAAATACCGGGAAACCTCCCCGAAGGCATCGTGGAGATGTAAGGCTGCTTTATTCTTACTTAGAAATTTAAAACTGTAACTGTAACTGCCTTTTCCTTGTGAGTTGCCTCTTCATGCCATCATGTTGCGGTTGTGTGTGATTTAATGTTTCAAAACAAAATCATGAGATCTTTCCTGTTTGTCTCATTTCAACTTTGTGATCACAACTTCTGTAGCACAGACCAGCAACCTTTACAACCCAAAGAGACACCTTTCCTCCAAATGGAATCTGTCTGGAGCTGAAAAGCATATTTGACTACCAAAATGAAGTAAATTAATATTTATGGATTATATAAATAATACAATAATTAATCCCAAGTGCAGCACATTGGGAGACTTGTGTTGGCTTTGTTTGATATTGCAGCCAGACTCTGCACATTTCCTCCTCATTCTTCCTCTCAATTTCCTTCTTCCTTTCACACACACAGGCACACACACACACACACACACACACACACACACACACACACACACACACCCCACAGAGGGACGTGTTTGATATCCGTATTGATCGCTGTACCCTGTTTGTTTCTACAGAGGACAGCTGGTTGATTGCTCTGTGAGTAAAGGAGCAATTCTCCCCCGCAACGCTACACCAATACCACTACACCTCCCCAGCATAAGTAATAGATTCACGCACACACACACACACACACACACACACACACACACACACACACACACACACACACACGCACAAACATATGCATATATGCCAACACACCACTTGTTGTTTGTACAAGCAAGGCATGTGTTTGGACACAGCACACACACACGCACGCACGCACGCAGGCACGCACGCACGCACGCACACACACACATACACTTTAGGAGTGCAAAAACAAACACACGAGCAGTAGATGAGCCACAGGCAGTGAAATGTGTTATGAAATCTGAAATCTGCAGTGTGCACACACACACACAAACACACACACGCTGAATTAGCATTGGATGCATTATTATAAACGTCGCTGTTGCAGCCAAGAACAATAGGGTATAAAAGGATGATGTATTGTCAGTCCTTTCATGAAGACAGAGTCATCTTTCTAAGTGTTATGGCAAGGCTCACAGGCATGTGTGTGTACGTGTGTGTGTGTCCGGAGGAGTTTGGGGGTGTCGACATTTCTTTTTTTTTTCTTTTTTTTTTTTAAAGGGCGATTCCATTTCTAAACCTGCTAATTTGGCTCATCAAGTCATATATGGAGCAAATTAATGTTGTTGTTGTTTCAAGGCTGCAGCATCAACATCAACAGAAGTGTGTGTGTGTGAGAAGGTTCCTATCAGTGTGTGTGTGTGGTTGAGGGTTGCTCTGTACTGTATATATACATTTGGTGAACACTTGCCAAGCACATCTCCTCGGTCGGTCATCATTTAATCGCCCCCTCACCATATAGATTTCTCATACCGCTTTTTAAAGTGCCTTCCCTTTAATACGTCCGTCCATATCGAGTTTCTAAGTGTCTTTGTCTCAACCTTGTTTTACTACAGCCTCGTATAATTTGTAACTTGTTGTGTGTGCAGATAGTCTCTGTCAGCACACACACACACACACACACACACACTCACCCTTGATTTACTTTGACCCCTGATTTGAAATGAGGTATTGTGGGCCGTTAATAGAGTGAGGAGCTGGAATATAGAGGGTGATATGAGTCAGTAAACGGTCCTCGGATCTAAAGTCACAGTCTTGTCCTTTACAGTTCAATCTGATGTTCAGCCCAATGACACAGTAAGGCAGGATGAGTTTTAAATAGATAATAAACACAATAGAGAATAAATAGAAGCAAAAAAATTCTGATAAATAAGTAGAATTTGAAAACTGTTAATTTCAAAAATGGAGATAGATAGATAGATAGATAGATAGATAGATAGATAGATAGATAGATAGATAATATTATAGGAGAACAAAGAGAAGTATGGGGGCTGAAGAGGAGCACAATTTGAAGATGAAGGTGGATTACTTTCCATTTATCATCTTGACAGCTGACCCTGTGGCTGGCCTTGGGACCTCTCTGCATCCTCCTCTTCTCTTCACCTTTTTCCTTTCCTCTCCCCTGTTGGTCACACTTCTCCACTGCTCTGAGTTCTCCTTTGTTGTCCTTTTTTTTTTTCTTTTTCTGACTCCCCCTCTTGAGTCCTGCTCTCACCTTCTGTCCTCTTCCCTCCGTCTCTGTTACCTTTTTTGCATCATTTCATGCTGTTTTCCTTTTTCCATCAGCTCCTCTTTTCTCTCTCTCTCCACTGTTTCTGTCTATAACTGTGTGTCTGCTTCTGATGGCTCCTCACAGGACGATATAGAATTCTACCGTTCTGGTATTGTGGGTTTTCTGACATAAAGAGATTTAAATTAATTTTGTTCCTCAGTGTGAAAAGTTTGGAAAATTTCATAAATACTGTCTCTTCCTCGCTGGAGTGGAAGAAGTTCAACATCGTCACTCAGGCAGACATGATTTGCCTTTTAATGTCAATATATATCACAATAAATATTGAACATCTTGGCTGAATTTTTAGAACATGTTGTGTCTTTCGCGGTCAGGGCTCCGGCTGCCAGACGAGTCTTTCCAGTCCTTCACAGTCGAGTCCGAGCGCTCTCGTGTAAGCTCATTACTACAGAGCTGCAAAACTCCAGCCAGCATCTCACACGGAGCGACCCCGGCTGGCCTCTGCTGCAAAGCATTGACCCACCTGCAGAAATGTGGTGTCGGTGCTGATTGGAACAGCCGGCGTTTGGCCTGTTTGAGCCCTTGTGCTTGGGCTGAAGTTGTAAAGTAAACATATTCTCCATGACGACCTTGAGAGGAACCACAACGGACTCGGCGTTTCATTTGTTATGCATTGATTCAGGCTCATGCTTATCGTTTACATTTCTTACAAAAAAAAAAGTGAAAATGTGTCTAACTGTTGCTGTCATTATCTTTCCTCTCATTTTCTCTGCAGTCGATTGGAGCAGAACTTGATTAAAAGTGTCCCAGCAGGAGCCTTTTCTGCCTACAAGAAGCTCAAGAGGATGTGAGTCTTCCTTCAGTTGCATACATTCAAACGCCCACCAGCATGCACACAATCATGCAGACAAACAGAATTATACATCCTTAAGAGAGTAGAGCTTCCATCTTTTGATGAGACGCATCTGAACTATCAGTAACTCTGACGGCTCTTGATTTAAATTCACTAAATATGCAATATTAGCATCATTGGTTTTGATTCATTCAGTTCTACTCGGCTTCTATTTGGTCTTTGCAAATCATGTCTGTGTTTTCTGAGAGTTGTAAATACATACATTAATCTTGACAGATGGCCTCAGTGGGTCTTGTTTTTAAATTATGGATTGTTTTAGCAGAGCTGATGGCTCAAATGGACACATATGAAATGCAGGAGCACTTCAGACGTAACGAATCAGTGAAATTGACACATTTTTTAACTCCATCTTCAACTATTCTGGTCCAGTTTGCAAAATACTTCAAAATGTGCATAGTGTTTTCTTTTCTGCCTGCATGTGTGCCACATGGAATCTACATCGTTTCATCACGTCTGCCTTTTCTGTATACACATAACCGTTCTGCCTTCTTTATAAAAATTCACTATCTGGGATTCCTTAAAATTTAATGTGTGTGTTTGGACCAAAACACTCTTTTTACAAATGTCTGGCACATTGGTGAGTCTTGTCTGTGATTGGATGGCCACAGTGCAGAAACCTCAGCGGGAACCGTTATGAGTAGTATTGGAAAAACAGAGCTCTATTTATCTTCTTTCTGGTCATTTTTGAATTATTTGAGACATAATAAACAATCTCAGAGTGTGTGAGAAGTGTGTCTGCCAAATCCTGTCAGCAAAGACAGAGTAGGAGCATGAGGGAGGGAAACCTTCATGCTTTGTCACAAAGAAGCTCTGTTGCTATAAAATAAATAATCCAGCAGACACAAATGGCCGTACTTTTCATGTGTCGTCTAGTTTGAAGAAGCTCGGCTTTGGGAAAATGTTTTAAATATGAACCCACCGCTGATTATGAAATCCAAACGCCAGATTCTAAAAATCTCTATTAAAACACTCACTCCCACACAAATCATCTCCTCTTGTCGGTGTCACACACACACACACACACACACACACACACACACACACACACACACACACACACACACACACACACACACAGTAGAGTGTTGCTCACTGGTGAAAAATGTCCTTATCATGCAAATGTCTGAAAATGCTAGACTTGCAGACTTGTGCAAGGTTATAAGGTTATCCACCCCTCTGTACCACAATCTCTACTCACACACACACACACACACACACACACACACACACACACACACACACACACACAGGTGGAGTTTTAACCTCACCTCAACAGCAGCGTTTAATAATATATCTTGCAGCAGTGGACGTGAAAGACATGAAGTGCACTTAACATGCGTCCCGCCACTCTCTCTCTCTCTTTCTCTCTCTCTCTCTCTGTCTTTCTGTCTCATTTACTCACATTTTCACCCCTCCTCACTCTTTTTTTTTTTTTTTTTTTTTTTACTCTTGTCCCTTTGCCTTGACCTCTGCTGATGTATTCCTCCATGATCATTTGTCAGACAGTTCTAGGACATTCACACAAAATGAACCCCATTACTGTGTATTACAGTAATCTCTCTCTCTCTTTCTCTCTCTCTCTCTCTCTCTCTCTCTCTCTCTCCCTCTCTCCCCCCTCCCCACTTTCCTGTCTCTCCCCAGTGATTTAAGTAAGAACCAGATTTCTGACATTGCTGCCGATGCTTTCAGTGGCCTTCGCTCACTCACCTCGCTGTAAGTATGACAAATGCACGCTTCAGAAGACACATGCTCACACATCCATGTACACCAACACACACACACACACCCAGGCAGGGCAGTAATTGTGTTTCCAGACATTAAGCAAATAAAAATGTCGTGGCAGTCAATTTTGACAACTGGAACACAATGCAGCAGGTTTGTGTGAGTGCTGTTTGTTTGGGTGTGTGTTTCTGCCCTTCTATGTGTGTGTGTGTGTGTGTGTGTGTGTTTGTGTGTGTTTGCATTTCTGAGGGTGAATGCGATAAGAACATGAAGGACAGTTTAATTTGAATCAATGTGGAGCATGAAAATGAGACAGACGGACAAGACGGAGCAGACAAGGTGAACCAAACCCGGTGTTAAGACTGAACACACACACACACACACACACACACACACACACGCACACAAACGCGTGCACACACATAAAGCCGACTCAGCTGTTGTAGGAATGTCACTGAGAGGCACGACTTCCCCGCTAAAGACCCTCTGAGGCGCGATGTAGCAAAATATGAAATTTCCCGAGTGAATTAAATCAGATCGGCTGCATTTGGAAAAACACATCACTTCATTCTTCTGACCATCAAATGAGGTAAATGGGCCAAAACTGACTGCTTAGTCAGAAAAGCCAAAGTCTTCAAAAACCGTTCTGTGCTGTTGATACTTTTCACAAGCATTTCCAGTGTTCACAAACAGAGCACGAGGTGTAAACACTGTCATCTGAGTGTTGTTGTTTTTTCTCACCTGGGCAGGGTGCTCTATGGCAACAAGATCACCGAACTGCCCAAGGGCTTATTTGATGGACTGGTTTCTCTCCAGCTACTGTAAGTAATGTCTGCCAGCTCGCCTGTGTTTACCTGAGAGTCTGCATGCTTCAGTCTGGAAAACATTAACTCTGTCACTGAATGGCCAAACAGCCCTGGAAACGCCGCGTTGTTGAACATTTCGGTTCAGAATGAGCCGCTTCAGTTTGTTGTGGAAAATGGCAACCGCCAAGTGGATCGCTAAACATTTGGACAAAAGGACTGTTGACTTGCCAGTTTTATTTTTTTATTTTTTTCCACAAACATAACATATAATCTAAAATACTGTTTAAGCTGCAATACATCCTGTTGGTTCATAGCTTTGAATGTCAAGAGGAAGTCAACACATATAAACCAAAATGACACCAGTGGGATCTCTCCTGCGAGTTCCTGCCGGTGCAGCAGTCTTTGGTCTTCTTCCCATCATGCCCCTGTTATGGCGAATTGATCATTTGGCACAAGCAAACCACATCTACTTGTAAACTGTAATCACAGCTAAGACCAGTGTTATGTCTCCTCATTGCTCAGCAGTTTGTTACAATTTCATGAGAAGAAGAGCAAATTAGGCTCTTCAGCCACAATCAGAGTCCAAATTCTGGTGATCATCGCTGCCGCACCGCAGAGGCGACTTCAGAGCTCCCTCGTCATGCATTCGCTGGCCATCTGTCCCTTTTCTTATGTGTGTGTGTGTGTGCATGCACATATGTGTCTGCAGGGAGGGATTTGGATAAACTGTCCGGCATGAACCACAATGGTCTCCCAAGTTTTTTTTTTTTTTTTTAAACCCTGCAGGAATGCTGTTATTTGTAGATATCTCCTCATGGCTACATGTTCAGATTGCAGTGATAGTTGAGCATGCAGTAACATTCCCAGTTGCGTCTCCTCCGTAACTACTGTATGTGGCATATGGTCCTCGCCGCTGCCGCAGTCCTCTGCAGGAGCGGCTAATGTTCTGGGCTTCTCCGTCGTAAAATGAAGTAGAGCAAAGAGAATGAGGATGAGCGAATCTAACGCACAAACACCTTTTACAGGCTTAGGTGGCTCATTGGGATGCGTGGTGCATAGTGAGAGGGAGGGAGGGAGGGAGGGAGGGGGCTGGATGGAGAGATAAATTAATTGGTGGATGGATGAAGACTGAAAGATGGAAAACGGCGAGCGTACGGAGAAAGACAGCCGTACATGTATGGGAAACAGATTGGATTGACATTAACGTTAACATTAACATTAAACTGTCCAAATCTGAGTTTCCTCCAAAACCTCATGATGCTGCACTCGTAAAATGTTGACCGCCAAATGTGTTTGTGAATATTTTTGTGCACTTTTCTCAAATAGGATGATTCAAGACAGTTTCTGTTCTTTTGTGACCGTTTCATGCAGTGTGTGAATGAATTGCTGTTAATCTGCCACATCTCTGCTCTCCTCGGCAAAGTCACCGCCTCTGACTGCTGGCGATCAAACCAGCGGCTTACAGACGGATTAGGTCTTTTAAATTAAATGACAGAAGTAAAAACACCCCGTCTCCAAAAAGTCACTGAGTTTGCTAAGAGTCCCTCACATATCGTGTCGGAATCCCGAAACACTCCCAGCCCTCGCCGCTGAATGGAGCGCTCCGTCAACCCTCCGCGGCGGAGATGTGTTTATTGCTTTGTCGGCTGCCGGTCGGCTGTTTATATTCTCGCCGCTGCTTTGTTTTACCGGCGCAGCTTCGAGTAATTAGTTCCCCCCGTGAGCTGCCTAATGAGGCATGGATATGT
This sequence comes from Salarias fasciatus, assembly GCF_902148845.1. Taxonomy (NCBI): domain Eukaryota; kingdom Metazoa; phylum Chordata; class Actinopteri; order Blenniiformes; family Blenniidae; genus Salarias; species Salarias fasciatus. Next base: position 22,489,906 of record NC_043746.1, on the reverse strand, counting down.
CGCAGAGCAGCACGTGCGCGGTGTTTGCGTGCGTCACCCGCGTGAACGCGCGTGCGGAGTCGGCCGGGCCGGTGCCGGCGCTCGTTAGGCGGACTCCAGACAATTAAGCCGGGCTGCTGCACCAGCAGCCAGTTAGTCACCTGTCAGGCGGAAGAAAGAAGAAGAAAGAAAGAAAGAAAAAGAGAAGGAAGGACAGATGAGAGTTTGTGAGAGAAGCACCGTAACAACGAGTGCGACAGAAGAGCAAAAAAGAAATGCAGAAAATGAGACGGACTACAGGTAGGAGAAGAGGAAATGTAGGGAGAAACCTTGACAAGCTGGATTTATTAGTTAATGAAGTGCAGGTAGGAAACGGACACAGAGACGGAGAGAAGGGTCGAGGGGGAAACTTTTCCTGTCATTTCACTTAATCCCTCCATCACATTTCTCATTTCCCATGTCCTCTCGCCTCCATTCTGTCCGTCAGCCTCTCTCACGTAAACGTATATCTGTGTCACTCCAAATTAAAGTTTCACCTGTCCCCTCCTTGTCTCACTTCATTATTCCCCCCATCCCATCTTCCTGCCTCTATCGTTTCCTCGCCATCTGTCCGTCCCATCAAAACCAGATATTACACTCGCAAACCCAACAGGAGATATTCCCCCTCCTGCTCCACAAATGAAAAAGTGAAAAAGGATGAAACCACAATTTTTGGATTTATGTGTCACGGCCAGAAAAAATATAATCAGGGAGATGTGGGGAAGGGAGGGGCGACTACTGCCAGGGGTGGTGGAAAAAAAACGAAAACAGGAGAAAAGTAGTGCTTTTTCTTCAGAGATGAGTCTCTGGAGAAAAACAAATAATCTGCATGTGTGTTAATCTTTTGTCACGAGCAAAACCAAAGAAAAAACGGATAAAAAATCCAAAATTTAAATACACTTTTTGTCTGATTCAGATTATTGAACGCCAACAAAATCAACTGTTTGAGGGTGAACACCTTTCAAGACCTGCAGAACCTCAACCTGCTGTCCCTGTACGACAACAAGCTGCAAACCATCAGCAAAGGCCTGTTCGCTCCTCTGCGCTCCATCAAGACTCTGTGAGTACCGCAACATCTCAAACAGTTTTATGTGAACTCTTCGGGTATTGATCCACTTCGTATCAAAAAACAGTCACAAACATCATTTCAACAGATGGCTGGAGGTGTCTTTTGCATTCACGGATTTTACTATAACGTATTTATGTATTTCTGAATCTGGAATTCTGCAAGTGTGTCCCTATGATAGTACCGCAGTTTTTATCTGATGTGGAAACAATTAGTTGAGTTGATGCTGGTTCAATAGGAATAATCTTCATGGTAATCTGACCACCTTAAGCTTCTTCGCATGTTTCCCAGGTTTATTAGGATGTTAGGAGGCAGTCAGGCAGATCTCAGGGGATTTCAGTATATCCCCTATGGGCTGAGGCTGCCTGAGGATTCCCCAAGGCAAATCCAGGGACTGTCGCTCTCACTTCTGAGCTCTAACTCTATATAAGCCCTGACTTTACTTGCTGGTGACAATTCTGATGATCTATTCATTTTTTGACTTCTTGTTTAACTATCTTCTATTTCACTTTTTTTTTTTCACACATGTATCTATAATGATTTATATTTGTTTCTTTTTTTCACTGTCTGCAACGCTAATACAAAACATGTTGTCGATTGACAGAAAGAAATTTTCTTTGACCGTTAATGAACTTTAATTCCCTCTGACTGAAACTATTAACCTGTACCTATTGATACCATTTAACAAGTAATAAAAACACTTATTAGTGCAGCTCTATATTAATTTACAAAGCTGTGTATTGATCTCTAAATGGGATCAGCTTAACAGATACCTAATTGGGAATTTCTTTCCATTTATCCACCATAATAATGGTTTATCGGTTTTTACCACCATCTGCTTTTGTAACTGCAACATGCTCTTGAATTATAAAATATAGCACTTCCTGCAAGAGGATTTTACCAGGGAAACATGTTCCAGACACCAGCGGTTTATAGAAAATACACGACAATAGGTTGAATCAGGAGGAATTCAGACTTGGTGTTGCAATCCGAAACCAAAAAAAAATAAAAAAAAAAAAAAAAATCAGAGGAAGCTGTGAAATCCTCTTCTCTGTCACGTTTCTGTCTCTCAGTCATCTGGCCCAGAATCCCTTCATGTGTGACTGTCACCTGAAGTGGCTGGCCGACTACCTGTTCGACAACCCCATCGAGACCAGCGGCGCGCGCTGCAGCCACCCCAGGAGGCTGGCCAACAAGCGCATCAGCCAGGTCAAAGGCAAGAAGTTCAGGTGCACGGGTAAGAGATGAAACTCACACAAACTCAACTCACACTGGAGCTGCAATTTCTTCCTCATGAATATGTGATCATGTGCACTGACACTCTAATAGAAAAACAGAAATCATACATGTAGTCAATGCAGTTTTAGTCTGTGTTACACGTTAAACGGGATTTTAATGCATATTTATGGCCTAAAATATCATTTTTTACTCAACTTTTCCAAAGTATCAAAATGGAAACAAACTAAAATAATTTTCCACAAAGCAAACAATTTCAAGAAAGTGTGACTATTAAAATACACTTCAAACTCTATGTGTTGTCTAACGTCATGTGCTAATTTATGTTTTTATCTTCATATTGTAGGATAAAACTGGTCATAGCTCTTGAAATCAGTCAGCAATAAATAAACATAATAATAATATATTTTTTAAAAAAATCATTCTCTGGACAGATGACAAAGTTGGACGACTATAACTACCAACTCACAGGAGAATATAGACTGGGAGTCATGCATGAGTGAAACCTTTGTGGTAGTTGTTGTGTGTTACTGATCCTGTGCTGTCAGTTCATCTTTCTGGTAGTTTTGTGTCACTGTTGTTTCCGTTGATTCGAGCCACAGGTTTCAATAATTACAAAGCAGACCAGCTGAGAGTACTGAGGGAGCTCAATACTGAGCCCAGCAGGGACTGTCTGCACGATGGGAGAGTGTGTGTGTGTGTGTGTGTGTGTGTGTGTGTGTGTGTGTGTGTGTGTGTGTGTGTGTGTGTGTGTGTTCTTGTATTTCTATCCTTGTTGGGGCCAAATGTCCCCACAAGGATAGCAAAACGTGGAACGACGTGCCTTGTCGGGACCTTTTTCCGGTCCTAAGTAGGAGAAACAGTGTTTTCTTGACCATGTTGTTGTTACTGAAAAAAGTAAAAGTGCAAAAACATTTCTTTAGGGTTAGGCTTTGTTGTGGTGTGGGTTAGGGTTAGGGTAAGGGTCAGGGTTAGGGGCTAGACATGAATGGGAGTCAATGGACGGTCCCCACAAGGATAGAAATACAAGACTGAGCGTGTGTGTGTGTGTGTGTGTGTGTGTGTGTGTCGGAGTCGCTTGTCTCAGATTTTCAGTTTTATACAACAGGAAGGAGTTTTTTTTTTCTAATTTCCCAAAATCTGTGAATTGATGTTAAAGTGGTTCATTGTCAGTCTGCTGCTCTCTGCTTCTTACAGCATTTCTTTTTTTTGTTTTCGTCGTGATATGAATATTAGTTTTTGTTGAAAATTGATCAGTTCAGTGCAGTCAGCACTGATCAGCAATTGATCACAATCAGCATCGATCCTCTCTCTCTCTCACACACACACACACACACACACACACACACGCCCGGACGTTGAGTTTTACACATCAAATGGATCAATTCCACTTTAGACATCAATCACAGCCTCTTGAATTTAAAGCAGCGAGATCTGAGTCATGTGACGTGTTCAGAGCTGGAGAAGGTGGTTTTCAGACGTCTGTTTTCACTTCTGTGTGAATCTGTTCAACTGTAAACACTCAGACCACATCAAAGTGTAAACTCTTCAGTCTCAGAAAAGGAAGCCTCAAAGCTTCTTTTCATTTTCCTATTGACTTACATCAAATGCATCATCCGTTCATTCGAGAGTTTAGAAATAGAATAGAAGTGTTTATTACATTTGTGACACGGTGTGAAAGCAAAACACCCTGAAGATTTAACCCGGTTTGAAATGGATTGTTCAATCCGAGGGGAGGCTGAGCTCAGAGCCGCCTCGATGATCACAACTTCATTTATGCAGCATGTTTCAAACTATTGGTTACAAAGTGTAGCTAAAAGTGAACTAAATGTAAAATGTGTGGTATAGAAGTACTTTGAAAAAAAGATTTTGTAAAAAATAATGCTTTTACCAAGCAGCCAAGGTTTGGTTCCTCATCAGGACAAGTCAGCTTAAAGGAAGCTCCTTTCAGATCAGGCAGGAAAAACAGGCTCGTCAAGAGTCAAAGGTCATTGTGAGACAGAGTCTGACCATTGAAAGATTCAGACATGAGAAATATAATTGTGGAAAAAAGCCCAGAGGGAGCCATTGGACGAAGATGAAAATGTTTTTGATGAACTATAGTCTCTTTATATAATATTTACAAGTACAAAAGTACAGGGAGTTGCAGGAATTTAATCAGGAAGATGTGAACGCCTGTGAATCTGACTATGAAATATACATGTTTAGCAGTTTTGATTAAAATCATGCACAAATTACATTTGTAGCTCAGCTCACTCTGGCACATTCTGTTATTTTGAGATTGAGGTAACCTGGGTTTAAACATCTGTCCACACAACTCGGACTGATGCTGCTCATGCAGAGAAAACACATTTGTGTTTTGAAAAATAACAGAACAAGGTTGAAAGTGGCTTCTTTCATAAGAATCTGCATCTATTTGATTTGAAGTGTTTCCCATTGAAAATGCGTTGAGCAAACACTGGCGGCTTACTGATGCTATTCAGCCGTTAGGTTTTATCAAGCGTGTTTTATTTATTAGAACCTCGAAGCCCACTAGACTTGTTTCAGTAAATTTTTAATGCTGAATATTTTGTGAAATTAAATTCTCCTCCCCCACTGTTTGGGAAAATGATTTATTATTATTTTTTTTTTCAAAATAAGACTGAAAGGGGTTTGACTGAAAAACGAAGCGATAAAGAAATCCCCCTAAAGCTGGGTTTGGCTGTCATCTCTGCTTCAGCCCCTCCTGTCTGCAGTCCCACGCTGCCTCTCCTTGCATCTCCTCTTCCTCTTTGGACCTTTTGTGGACATTTTTTGCTATTGGTGGGCAGTTCTCTGGCCCCGCCCCCCTCCCGCCTTCCTGTGTGGATCTGCAGCTGTCTGTTGCCTCTCCTATCCTGTATGGACCCCGCCCTCCCCTGACTGATTGGCGCAGCTCTCTGTTGCCCCGCCTTCCTCCTGTGTGGACCTGCATTCTGATTGGTTCGTGCAGCTGTCTCTTGTGCTTGATCTAACCATGTGGCCCCGCCTACTGTGACATCACATGGTTCCGTCAAGCGCCAGGGACCGCCCGGCACACGCCTACCTACCTGCCTCTCCCAGCCAATCATGCGCCTCGGAGCAAAAACCCGGGGTCACACGCCCGACCTCCATTCGTTTCAGTGTCTGTGCAACGCTTGAAGGACTGTGGTTGAAATAAATGAGCCTGTGCAGCCCGCGCAGGGTCAGTAGTTTCACCTGGAAACCAACAAAATGTGTGTTTCGCCGTCAGTTTCTCCTCCTCATAGCCTGTGTGCATGTTTGGTTCGACACGATTTGAAATGCATTTGCTTCCTTGTAAATTATTTGAAAAATCCAATGTGCAATACAACCCCAATTCAAGAAAAGTTGGGACACTTGCAGAGAGTGGAAATGAAGAAACGATGCAAGTATGTGCAAATTTGTAGAAGGCTTTGCTCAAATGATGCGTCTCTTCATTTTCTGTGGACACTTTATCAGGGCAAAGGTCGTGTGGGCTGATCTAGGAGGAAGTTTCACCATTTTGTGTTCCACTGGAAGGTCAAACAGCTCATTCAAAATGATAGAAAGCTGCGCAGGACTTGGGGTCGTCCCAACTTTTTTGAATCTCGAGTCGTATTTCCAGTGCTGCTTTGTTCATGTGCAATGTGTGACACTTTTTCTTTGCATTTTGATGATTCATTTAACAAAGCTGATTTACATGTTTTTTTGCTTCGCCCTTGTGCTTGCATGTCCACATAGATGCACAGCAGCCACAGAACAGGGACAAATATGTAGACCTAAAGCTCAATAGCACCAGCTGTAGTCAGAATCTTTCCAGGGTGCATTACAGCTCAAGCATGAATTTGATGTCTAACATATATTTCTATGCAATGTTAGAAAATAAATGGTTTTCGTGGCCTTCCTCTTCTCTAAAGCAGTCCAGTGGCATGGCAGTGTTTCAGCTTAATTCTATTTCTGCCCAAAACCCACATCCACACCTCTACTTTACAGATCATCAACACCTTCACTTCATTATTGGCTCAGGTTTTTCCTTTCAGCCTTTCTCTTCTAACACCTGACAAACCAGTCATGTGGAAGTCAAAGTTGGAAATATTATCCTTCAGCGGAAGCAGGGAGATATGTTATATATGTTATATTAATTTTCGTTTGCACCCCACATATCACAGATTATTCATTAGCAACATTAATTAAACATAACTTAACAGTTTTTATAAGCAAATAGAGGAGGGCTGCACAATATATCACAAAAAATGTGACATAAACATGTACAATGTGTATATCGTAACAGTGTGATAAATCACATATTCTTACATTTGGCAGTCATGTTCTGCAGATACATAGTATGATGATGTATGCCTGATCCAACTGGTTATTATGTTTTGTTCCCAGAAAATATTTAAAAAATATATCAAATTTTTTTGGTCAGTTTTACGCACTGAGACAGAAAATATCAAACATAATCATCAAGATACAAACCAGCTGTGTCAAACTGTATCAGTCTCATCAGTTGCTCCTGCAGCAGTGCATTGGAGGACACGTGGGGGAGGGCAGATGATTTGGAGTGGGGTAGTTCTGCATGGCCACCACTGTAAATCCAATTACCACACAGATATCCAGGTGGTTTTATGGAATCATCTTGTAGATAAATGTGTTTTAACCCCGGATGTTTTGCATTAACAAGGTGAGCCAGAAACCACTCCTGCTATTTAGATATAATATGAGCAGATATTATTTATGGCTGCGTGTCCTGCGGAGCGGACCTGGCTTGCATCAGGACGCTCTGGTGTCTGTGAAGCACGGACTGCAGGCCTCTTATTGTTCTCACGGTTATCGTTTCTTCTGTTTCCTCTGGTTGCTCTGCTGTTTGTCTGTCAGCCTGTTCATCTGCTGCCTCAACCTTCTTGGCTGTTTAGTTCGTTTAACTTTGGCAGAATTAACTTGTTTCCCTCAGACTCCTCTATTTTTGTGCACCCATTTCTTATAGCCTGTCATCATTAAACTGTCAACATTGTTCACATGGACGGGAAGGTGCCATTGAACTGACACTGAACGAGCTCTGCAACGTCAATGCAACTTCATGTTTCACAGAGAAATATTTGCATAAACGTAATCTAATGCAGAAAAAAAAAATCGAAAGATCATAAATACTGATGTGCTTCACCTTCAAAACAGTCTTCAGGTGAAACTGTAATTTCATAGTAGTTAAATAATTACTGACGCAACAATAGTTACATGACCATTTATGGATTCATACACAAAAGGTCTTAATGGCAGTTTTTATTAATGCTGTAAGATATCAGGATTTTTGTTTCTTTTACTACATTTAGATATGCTGCATTCATGTCTTTCAAATAGTGAGACAAACAAAATTTATTAATCCTTTGTACCGGGAATAGAGCAATGATCGTACATACAAATGTCGTTATTAAGTAGTAATAGCAGCGATTACTATATAATGCAAATGCAAAGAAGGAAGGATAAGAATGCACTAAGAATAGCATTAAATGTAATATAATATTATGTTATAAAAAATAAGTATCCTAGCATTCTGTAATATAAACTATAAACTGTCTATATTTATACTGTAAAGAAGTACATGCATAAAACAACTTCATAAGCTAGAGTTTTGGGGGAAAAAGTTTCTATACATAAGGATATAAATGCACAGTGGATAAAACTAAAGCATATCCTTGTGAGACATAGACAAATACAGTAGAAGTGAAAATAACATCCTAATCAAAAGTGCATATGATTTGTTGTGTGTATTTTCCCCTCATTGTTACCTAATGCAGGCTCATTTATGCTTCCACTTTCTTGCATGGACAACCTTAAAATCTTAAACCCATATAATGACCCATCATGGCAACATGATGTCTGGTATTTGTCACCCTTAAACAGGAACTCTGCATTTCATGCCAATTTGTTTATGTTTTTGCACGATTAGTCACTGGAAAGCCCAGCCTGTCACCCCACACCACACCAAGACTCAGTTTGCATAAATATATTTGACCTGGACACCTCAGACTCACGTCCTGCGACAAAGAGCAAGAATGAATTGCCAGGTTTCAGGAGGATTTATGTGTTGGACAGCAATGACCCAGAGGTTAGAGCAGGAAGGTTCAGGTTCAAATCCTACCCAAGGTTGTGTCTGAAGGGGAATCATAAACACGTTTTGACAGGAAGCAGAGCAGCAACAGAATCAAGACTTCTGGTGTGGTTCCATCTATTTACATTTTGCATTCTCGGTCAAAAAAGATTGACGTTTACAAACAGGACTGTATAAATTTGTTAAAATGCAACTTTTGTCTTTTTCATTCTTTTCATCTCTTTATTTCCGTTTCATTCAATCATGTTTCTGTCTTCACATTCTGGTCATCTGTACCTTCATCATTCAACTCTTACATTTTCCATCTTATTTTTGGTTCTTGTTCCCGGACCCCTCTCTCTCTCTGCTGCCCCCTCCAGGCCAGGAGGACTACCGCAGCCGTCTCAGCGGGGAGTGCTTCCAGGATCTGGTGTGTCCGGAGAAATGCCGCTGCGAGGGCACAGTGGTCGACTGCTCCAACCTGAAACTGATGAAGATACCTCCACACATCCCTGAACACACCACCGACCTGTGAGTCTGCTTCAGGTGTCTCCGAGCGCCTGGTGTTGGACTCTTCGCACCCTGTCACGTTTCAACTGGCCTGTCACTTCACTTTTCTTTTAATTTCTCAGGCATATGCACGGACTCCAAACATCCCTTCCCACAAATGAGAATATGTACAGTCAGCCGTAAAGGGCATGAACAGCCTTGAATCGTAAAGCATGCGGTCTTGTTTACATTCACAGTCGTGCACAAATGCAAATACGCCATTCACATGCAATCTCTGCTTCTGTGTCTCGCTTGGCGCAGTATCACGAATGTCACTTCTCATTTTTAGCTCCCGCACTAAAATGCCCCCCAACAGTCTTTTCCATCTTCCTCCGAGTCCCACAGGAGCCATCATCATGTCTGGCGAAGAGTCTCACACTTGAATACTGAACAGCCCAATGGATCATTCATTTTTTTTTCCCCCAGTGATACAAAGGAGAAGCATATATGCAATGGAAAATATAATGGGACTGTGAAAAAGGTTAGAGAGAGTGTAGGAAGTTAGGATCGGTGCAGCTTGAAGTCACAAACAGTCGATGCTCACACTGCTGTAGCTGTGTTGTAGTTTTAGATTTGATACATACAAACACACGTATGCAGATGATGTGAATGTATTACTGCTTTGAGGTTTGTCCTCAAGTCAAGTTTGTTTTTTTAAATATATAAGTCAAGCACATGTTTTCTTTTTATATATGTGAGTGCATGATAAGTAATTTGATCATGGCAGAATAAACTTTTCTTTTATAACATTTATTTTTACAGGCAGAATTACACAGTAAAACAGTTTATTCATAAAATAATTCTCCTACTTCATTAATAATATTTTTTTTTTTTCTAGAGTGGACTAAAGTCAGCAAGATAAAATGTTCTTTTAAAACCATGACCGTGAGCTTTTGGCATTCAAAAAATACAATTGTCAATTTGTGCGGACATTCATTGGGATGTTTAGTAATGAACAAATTAGTCATTTCAAGCAGAATATGTTTACAATTCATGTTTCGGGGAACAAAATAAGAGAAACGTCTGTAATGAAAAGAGACAGGACAACGTTCTGCCGAATTTCTTCTTTCAAAAAATGGAAACATTAAAAGCTTTAAACACACAATTTAATGTATGTACATTAAAAATTGGCAATAAGCTGTGCAGATGTGATAACATTCATACAAAGCAAGACAAAAATGTGTTAGGGGTAGAATTGCAACAAGGAAAAAGGATTTTGTGCTCAAATCTGAAGCCTCGTTTCACTTCCCTCCTTGATGAAATATTCAATAAGTTAATATAGAAATACACCCAGAAGCGAGGTTTCGGCTGGATGGCTGGCAGCTTTAAGAAGTGTGTGACGGACGGCGAGCGTGTGTGACGGTGGTGACGAGCGGCTCTGAGGCAGCTGCTGGAGTGTTTCCCACTCTCTCAGTTGTATCGTGTTGAATTCCGGTTTGGCTTCACATAACTAATAATGCCAGTTTCCTACACACCATTAGCTCCCAATTCATCTGTCTTTGGCGTTCCCTCTGTGAACCTTCGGATCCCTCGGTCCTTCCCGACTTCCCCTGCATCCGTTCCCCGGGCGCTCCGTGTCAGAGATGTATACTTTGTCCTTTACGGTTGGTTAGAGGGCGTATCAAAGTTTCTGCTGTTCTCGACACGCTGCCTCTCGTTTTCTTTCTTTCTTTCTTTCTTTCTTTCTTTCCTTCAAGAACCACCAGTAGGTTTCCGCACACACACTCTGCAGCTGTCAGTCGTGCCCTGTAACCTGCCTTATCAGGGGAAATCAGGGGAGGTTGTGGTTCAGCTGAAGGCTTATATATTTTCTGCTCTCTTTCTTTCATGCGTCCATCTTTCTGTCTTCCTGAGCAACTGCCTCCAATAGCCATAAAAGACCTTGACACTGGCCTTGGGACTGTTGAATAAGTATAAAATCAATCCAAAGAGATTTGCACTCTTTTAAATGTACTGTACACTGTCAGCTGATAACAAGAGTCGTGGATCACGATTTAAAGAGATTCCAAACTGCTCTCTTCACATTCAAGGTAAACGCTGCATCATTTCCCTACCGCCACCAATTTTTCAGGCGCCTAAATTCGGTTGGCTTCGCGCAGATTCGATCTGTCCTTTAACCCTTCGTACCTCATTAGAAAGCACGAAGCTGAGCCGTCACTTTCCAGGGTTTATCTCACTCAGTCGGCACATACACATGCACTCAGAGCATCCTCTCAGCGGCACCCTTTTAGTACAAATTACTTCAATAAAGCAGATGTCGAGCTTCCTATCTTTCAAACTGTTTTCCTCCTGGCTTAGGGCGGTGTGGATATTGATGACTACATCCAAGAGATTAATTTCTCTTCTCTTCTCTTCTCTTCTCTTCTCTTCTCTTCTCTTCTCTTCTCTTCTCTTCTCTTCTCTTCTCTTCTCTTCTCTTCTCTTCGTCATCCATGTGGCCTAAATTGCAACCCATTTGTCTCATGAAACCATAAATCTCTAATTTACTCTTCTTGTCTCCCTCTCTTTAGGCGATTAAACGACAATGACATTGCTGTCCTGGAGGCCGCCGGGACTTTTAAGAAGTTGCCCAACTTGAAAAAGATGTACGTATGTTACGTTATATATTGCTGGTCACAGGAGGGCTGTGTGTCTCTCTTCCTGTTTGCACATTGCTTTAACCTAAAGTCCTGTTCAGCGAGGGATTAAAGTGGATCAGACAGAGAAGTCGGGGATCATGTTTATCAGAAGAGGATCAGTGTGGATGTTCTTTGTCAGGTCTGGTGGTAAACAGCAATTTAAAGATGTTCAAAGTTTAACCAAGCAGGCGATGGATAAATACCTGAGGAAAAACAGTAGAAATACCAATTTAGCTTCTCTAATTATTTGATTGTGAAAGAAAGTACAGCTGTTCATGTGGAGTCAATGGGAAAGTTACAAAAAAAAAGTGTACGACTATTGTCATTGTAATGCTGTTTGTCATCCTTGAAATAGCAACTTAATCATTAGTATTGATCTTGATAATGTTGTAGTCAAGACCACCAAACCAGAGACCAAGTCAAGACCAGAGCGTCTGAAGACCAAGACTAGACCGAGTCCTTATGGGGCCGAGACCAAATCAATACCAGAACCCTGAAATTGTGGTCTGGAGACCAAGGCCTCCACATTCACCCAGTATTGGTGAAACTCAAACCTTCTCAATCATTTCACCTCCTGCATGGATCAATGTTGTGACCACCTGCTTTGATCCGTTCACTGTAACACTGAAGTATTTTCTTCACATGCTGGAATGAGAAAGAAAACCAAAGCTAGGAAATACCTGGAGAATCTAAACAACAACACAAGATGGAGCAAGAATGAAGAAAAAGTGAAGGAGAGAAAGAATAAAATGAGAGAACAGTGATATTTATAGTGATAAGATAAAAAAAGAAGAGAAAACTTTGATGCAGTGACAATGGAAGGAAAAAGGAGAGATTGAGGATCCAGTCAGGGTGACTGAAGTCAGGCGGGAGGATGGAGAGACGCACTCTGGAGATGGAATGATGGGAAGGGTTGGGATGGCGGTATGGACGAAGCAAATATTAAATGGAAATAGAAGATGGGCCTTCAGTCCAGATTTACAGTCGGCCCTTATCTACAAGCTACTCTGGGTTTGTGTGTGTGCGATAGAGAAAGACAGAACGGTTGATTTATTGAAGAGGAAATTGCTAACCATCTAGCAGTGTCACTGACGATATAGATTGGCCAGCGCTCATTTCCATTTTCCTTCCCTTAATTCCATCCTTCTCCTTCATCTTCTCCATACACCTCCCTCCGTTTCACCTTTTTTTCTCCCCCTTGCATCAGCTATGCAGGCCTGTCTTGCTTCCCTCCCTCTTTTCCCCACTCTTCTCCATCTACTTGCCTCTTCTGTTCTCCTCCCTTCTCATCTTTTATGAATGTGATAAGAGGAAACACAAAACTATCCATGAATGAAAGCTACAGGAGTTGTGATGGCTATCATCTCCAGTTATTGTCTCTGCGGCCCGACGCTCTCTTTGCTCCTTCATTTGAGTCATTGTGTGAGCTGAAAGGAGAGATAGTGATCATTCTTATTTGCTGTGACCACTTGTCTCATTTACTTTTGTGTTTGTTGCATGTGTGTGTCTGTCTGCAGTGTCCTTTGAGAGTTTTTTTTTTTTTTTTCTTTTGTCAAAGCGGGCCCGTTATCGAAAAATCTATTATCATACCAGACAAGGATATTATGATGAAAGACAGAAGAGTTAACATTTATTAGTTGAAGGGACATGATTGATTACTGCAATTAAATGTGGAAGGTGATCTATGAGTTGGTCTAATAAGCACATGCATTTGCATGAGCACTTGTCTGATCTTTTTTGTTGATCTCTTGCGAACAACTTCATACGCAATCTTCACTTGTGCTGTGGCTTAAAGAAATACATGCAAGTAAGCATTTGAGGGGAAGATTTGTGAAATTCTTCTTAGTTTCGACAGGGATGGACAAGAACAATACTACCATAATAAGCATCTTTCATCAAGATGTTGTCGTCTTTCTGGAAACGTCTTCCATCATAAAACACAGTGAAATGTCCAAAGAGTCTATTTGTATTGAAAAATACGTGTTTTAACTTTTATTTCATCGATGTGAAATACCTGGACTCCCGTCTGAATTGGTGTCATTCCTGCAGCAACCTGAGCAACAACAAACTGAGGGACATCCGCGAAGGCGCCTTTGATGGAGCAGCTGGAGTTTTGGAGTTGCTGCTCACGGGGAACAAGCTCACCGGACTGCAGGGACGCATGTTCAAAGGCCTCAGCGGCCTGAAAACTCTGTAAGTGGATTCACATCAGCGTGTGCTCACGTGTGTGTCTCTCTGACTCATGTCGTCGGGCTGTGTGGTGACCACAAACCCGTCTTTTACAGGGTTTTCCAGTTTGCGTCCCTTTTGTTCTCCAAGTTCCCATTTTAATAAGGACTTCTTCTTTTTTTTTGACTTTCACAACAAAGCATGTTGACTGTTTCTGACTTTAAAGATTTTCTTTGTTGTGTTTCCTGTCTGAGAACCGTTTGGCTCTGCCCAGCAGGGGTTCAAGTTCTGTCCTGGCGGTGACTGCTGTCACTGTTAATACATCAGGCTTCTCTTGGTGGACTTCATTAACTTTATTTATTTATTTATTTTTTTTAAGTAGAAGGCCGGAGTTGTTTACCCACTCACCCTGAAATCAAGGCTAATAAGTGCACATTGTTGATCCTTTAAATCGGGCTCCTGCTCTAAAGAGGCTGGCTAGTTTCCAATTAGAGGTTACAGGATAGTGCACGGAATCATGAGCTGCTGCTGTCTGTGCACGCTCAGTAATGACTGTCTAATGCTATCATGTATATATATGCTGAATAATGACTCTCTAATGGCATCATGGCTGCCTCTGTATTATGTTAAGAGGCTCCCTGCTCCAGTAATAGCCTTGCTAACTAGGTTAGCCTGTTCCAGATATTGCTAATGCTAACTAACTCAGTTAGCCTGGTCCCACATGACGGCTTGTCCGAAGCTAATGTCGTATTACAGAGTCTGTCACAGTCGTTCCATGGTTTGGCTTCGCTCCTGCTGTGTGTTTTATCTTCCGGTTCAGTTTTCTTCTTTCCGAGCACGTGCAAGTATAAATAATAATATTTGATGTGTCAAATAAAAGCCATTCATTTTATTGATTTCATTTCATTTCATTTCGTGACCATTGTGGCCTTTGTTGAACTTATGTTCCTGAACCATATTGTAATTGATATGATCATAGTGGACTATACTGTAAATATAAAGACCTGCCAGATCCTGGAAATCCAGAAGGCATCCCAACAACTGTCAACCTAAAACATCTGACAATATATGAAACGTGAGGAAATCATGCATCGAATCAAAAGTTTTGAGGTTTCTTCTTTGGCTGTTTGAAAACAATTCCAACATAAATCACATGCAGCATGATGAGTAAAAAAATTACTATACTGCATAATTTTATAATTAACTTTTAAGATTGAGTATGTGACATTTAAGAAATGCATCATCCGGCTGCAGTGGGTCTGTGTACATTTTCTAACTTATGTGTGGATTTGGTTGTATTCTTCAGTGTGAAAAAGTGCAAATTGTCACATTTTGTGTTTGCAGCATGTTGAGGAGCAACCAGATCAGCTGCATTGACAACAGCACGTTCACCGGTCTGAGCTCGGTGCGGCTACTGTCGCTGTACGACAACAGGATCTCCAGCATCGCCCCGGGAGCCTTTTCCACCCTGCACTCCCTGTCTACCATGTGAGCGTCACCTTATTGAAAACCTCCATCTTTCTGCCACACTTTTACTGTATTTTGGTTTGATTTTTCTCCCTTTTATGTGTTGTTGCTCAGCATGTCTCACCACCTGGCCACACTTCACAACACATTTGTCTCCTTTAATTTCTTTCTTTACACCCGAACTTTTCTACCTTTCTGTGGGAGTCATTGTAGATGCAGCACACACACACACACACACACACACACACACACACACACACACCTCTCTGGACATTATTCTCCTCGCTGTTGCTCTCCATCATTATCGACTAGATTGGTCTGGATCCCAGGACATTTGTTATCGAAACGAAATATATTTCAGCATACACACACACACACACACACACATATACGCACAAATGCATGTGCACACACACACATACACACACACACACACACACACACACACACACACACACATACGTGCGTGCACCCGTACACACGTACACTCCCAGGCACAGACAACTGCATCTCTAAGCCTGAATTCATCTTCCCAAAGACTCACACATCTGCTGCAATGGCACATTTGTTAAGCTTCTGTGTGTGTGTGTGTGTGTGTGTGTGTGTGTGTGTGTGTGTGTGTGTGTGTGTGTGTGTGTGTATGCGCGAGGCTTGTCTTGTTCTTTTATTCTGATGAGGAACTTGAAACTTGTTTTAGGCTCAGATTACAGTGATTATTAGTTAATCAATGGCTACAGATGTGTTTGATTTCAATCTGATGGTTTATTAAAGTTTTGCATTACTAAATACAAGTACAAATGTGTGGAAGATGATCAATTACGATATCACAAGGTTTGACAGATGCTCAAAATATTACACACTATCCATTTAGCATGCTCACTTTCGCCAATAGGAAATATTAAGCAAGTTTAACAGATCAAGAAAAGTGCCTAATGTGCAACAGCAATGTGATTTACTGTCTAAGACCATTTTTAACATGTTTGAGAAGGAGGTGTTCATCTGCTCAAGCTTTAGACGACATGCTGCTGTTATTGAGTCATTCACACAGCTGGCTCCCCGCGACTTTAAGCTATCGTCTACCTTTTACATCGTCTCCCAAACTGCTCTAAACTATTCTACTTAACTACTCAATTTCTCAATTGTCCTGCTGTAAAGAGGCCTAAAGCATATCAAACCCTCATGTTTGCAGGTCAGGTTATGGTTAAGATTAAGCAGACAGTAGACATAAATGAGCTTAAAGTGAGAGAGCAGGATACAATATACTTTAATATAAAAGCGTCAAAATAGCCATGCGCATGTGTCGTGTGAGTGTTTTTCTTTTTCATATAAAGATTTCATCAGCTCCGTGCACCAAAAAGAGTGAAGCTTGGAAGTCTCCACATGTCCTCTCTGCGCTTTCGTCCTCTCCCTGCTTCTCCCCTTGTCCAGCCTTTTGTTCTTGCTCTCTGCCTAAATGTGTATCTGTCATCTTCAATTCAACTTTCTACATGGGTCTGTTGGGAGGAAGGGTGGAAGACAAAGGAAGGAAAACGTAGAGCGGATAGACAGAGGCATTGTTGCATAAAGTTGAGTTTGCTCAGTGGGGCTGTTTGTGATTATCACTACAGAAATGGGAAGATGCATTACATTTCCCTCTTCATTGTTTCTTGTCACCTTTCATTATTCTTTTTTTTTCTTCTGCTGTACTTTTCCTTTGGCTTTGTATTAACACTTGATTTTGTATTCAAACACCTGCCTGCTGTCTGGCGTGAAAGAAAGATGGATCGTTTTTATTTCATAGGCTGCGTTTCTCCTTGATATTCCGCTCCCTCACTTTGTTTCTCTTGGACGAGTTCTCATGTTTCTCATGTGTGTCTCTATTATTAGAGCTGTGTATCCCGGTGGAGTTTGTCCATTTAATTAAGAGATTAACACGTCGAAGAGGAAGGAAGGGATTTAGTTTAGGTTTGGATGCCATATAGTGGGATCAGTTTATTGCGAGGAAATGAGTAAATAATCTGTGGCGGATCACCATTAATATTGGAGCAACATTTGTTGGTTCAGGCATGGAAAGCGCAAGAGACAACAGTAAACACGACTTAGCTTTATGGGCTCATTTTAAACAGCACTGACTTCAGCTGAGGTCTTGACCTTGAGTATGGAGGATGCGGGTTTGAATCCCATTTGCAACAGGAAAGGCAGTTAGTTATGGAATCGTGTTTCAACAGGACAAATCAAATGAGAGTTTTGTATGGTTTACATCAAACTGTAGCACCCACTAGTGGCCCAACATAAAAACTTCATCATGTCCAATGTCTCTGCTATGTAGACGGATTTCATTTTCATGTAAATGTGAAATTTTTCTGAAGTGAAAATAATAATAATAAAAAAATCTTGCATTTTCACTTGGAACATGGTGTAAACAGGCCCTGAATGGAGCACTGAGCCTCTACCACCACAGAAATGTGGAGTTGGATGTGTTGATACAGGAAGATATCAAACATTATGGAGCATTACAGATAATCTCAGTGAAAATGTGAGTTCCATTCCAGAAAAAAAACAAAAAACAAACAACAAAAAAAATTCAAATAGAAGTCATGGGGAGCCAGCTGACGAAATGCCTCCGAGCTGGTTTACGCCTCCTTTTCAAGTATGGAAAAAACAGACACAAATGCAAACAAAGCAAACATGTTTAGACACAGCAGATAGCACTGCATGATGCACATTAGTCCCTTTGTAAAAACTTCTTCCAGATATGCCCAATATTCCATATTTACAAAGGCATAACCATACATTTAAGATAGCTAGTACGATCATATAGCTGCAGTGCACCAGTGTGCTCCATGGTCATACCATCAGCCCACCACAGGACACACACTCACACAGTCCCTACATTTTACCACACTTTAAAAATCTTTGATTTTAAGGTGAGCAACATCAAATTTAATGTAAAACCAGTCCCCAAGATGTTAACAGATAAATTGTCTATCACCCATGATAGTTTGTCCATTTCCATTTTGGATGTGCCACGCCTGAAGCAGCTTTAACTTAAGCAAACCCCCCCGTCTGGTGTGTGTGTGTGTGTGTGTGCGCGCGTGTGCCCCCAATGCCTCCTTCCTCTCCTTTTCGGTTTAAATATGGCTCACCATAAATATTACATGAGCAGTGTTACAAAAGCAACAGCATGCAGCGAGAGGTGATCAAAAATGAATAAAACCAGCTGATAACCTTTTCTCCTTTCTTTTGCTGCTTTTCTTCTTCATACTTCACAAAATGAATAAAAAAAATAGCCAATAACCTTTTTCTCTTCACCCCCTTTCCCTAATTCCTCCCTGCCCGCCTTTGTCTTGCATCTGAATTTATTCAAGCGTGAGAAGTAACGTAAACAGCTGTGTCTCTGCTGTTTGCCTTGCACAGCGAATTCTCTGAATTTCTAGAGTGATTATCACTCTGATGGTCTCCAAAAATATCGAGCTAATAGTCTTTTGTCTCCTTTTGTCTCATCTATTTTCCATTTGCATGTCAGTATATGGCAGGAGCAGGTTCAGTTGCACAGATCGGCCATAACATTATGACCACTCCTGTCACCAACTGTATATCAGGCAGCAAGTGAACATTTTGTCTTTTAAGCTGATGTCAGAAAATAGGAGGAATGCAAAGATTTAGCCAAAAACAAATGGACCAGAATGCTGCTCGACCTGTCAGAGCTTCTGGCCTGCAAGGGTTTTGTTTTTATAAAATGTAGCCTCAGAGAGAAAGAGAAGTGAAGGCTGGCCTGTGTGGTCCAGACCAACAGACAGTCTGCAGCAGAGGTTCATACACAGTTTGTTGTGTATCATTATCTGTAGCTTATAGAAAACATGTGGCAGTATGGGAAAACAGTGAGCTGTTGGAGCAGTGCGCTGTCTTGGCCATATGTTTCACATCCTAGCAGCCATGCGGACGTTGCTCTGACACGTATCTCCTCCAGCACTGACCATGGCGGTACAGCTCGCTGGATAATGAACCCTGCCACACACAGAGGGCACGTTTTAAACTTGCGGTATGCAAAATGAGTGGAGATCCATAATGTCATGGCTGATCTGTGAGCGCGCGAGTGATTTTATTGTAACTAAAGCAGGGAAAAATATTTCACTGACGTCATTTTGCCCTGAGGGGTGTAATTATGTCGTGACAATGGACTTTATACAGCCACATTTAAAAGATGGTGCCATGTTTTACTTTTTTTTTTTTTTTCCTGATTGAAATCCTCCTCATTATTCCCACAGTAACCTTCTGTCAAACCCGTACGTGTGCGACTGTCACTTGGCCTGGCTGGGCCAGTGGCTGAAGAAAACCCGGGTGGTCAGTGGAAACCCTCGCTGTCAGAAGCCGGCCTTCTTGAAGGAGATTCCCATCCAGGACGTGGCGACGCCCGACTTCACCTGCGACGGTGAGCCCCTCCGCTTCCCTCCGCGTCCTCACCGTTACTGTAGGCTAAGCGTTTGTTTTCGTTTCCTCCTCGGCGCCGTTAAACATAATTGGAAATAACAACATTCACACATAAAGCATGACCATAAAAGAGAATTAGCGCCATAATTCTCAGTGTTCGTTTCCGTTTACGGAGCCACACAAGGCGGCGCAGCCACTGTTTACTGGAGCGCCGGGATAACAGCTCGGCCGCAGCCTCCACACTGAAGCAAAATGACATGTGTCAGTCAGCCGCCACCTGTCCTGGGCAGATAGCAGCACCGAGCCATTTGAAAGTAAATGTCATCACACTTACCACTCCTGGTAATGCTCTTTGTGCTAATAATGGCCAACATGAAGTCTTTGGGGGAAAGATGAAGTTGGTTCATGAGAGCAGAGATAATGGCATTTTGCTTTACTTCCATTTCACCAAGTGCTTCCATGAACTCTCCCTGCAGTGAGAATCACTCACATTTCTCTTTATATTGTTTATTCCACTGCAGCGTCCCCAGTTTTCTCAGCTCTGCTAGTTTTTAGAGGGGAAACTTCCTGAGATGAAGAGATTCTTAACTCAAGAGCATGTCTCTGGATCATCTCACACACACACACACACACACACACACACACACACAGTCTTGTATTTCTATCCTTGTGGGGACCGTCCATTGACTCCCATTCATGTCTAGCCCCTAACCCTAACCCTTACCCTAACCCTAACCCACACCACAACAAAGCCTAACCCTAAAGAAATGTTTTTGCACTTTTACTTTTTTCAGTAACAACAACATGGTCAAGAAAACACTGTTTCTCCTACTTAGGACCGGAAAAAGGTCCCCACAAGGCACGTCGTTCCACGTTTTGCTATCCTTGTGGGGACATTTGGCCCCGACAAGGATAGAAATACAAGAACACACACACACACACACACACACACACACACAAATTATACCTACATGGATATAAGCATGCATGCGTACTTGCACACACACGTAGAAGACATGCAGACTTGCAGATGTGCATGCATTGGTAACCACCACAACCTCACAAACATGCACAGACACTCATGCACAAGATCACATACAGAAATACACACATGAAAATGTATGTACACTCATACGCATCTAAGTATCTACACATGTACACACACACGCTAAAACGTGTCCATGTGGTATTCTGAGAAGCAAGCAGCAGCCTCACATGACATCAGCTTGTGGTTTCAACGGTGACGTTGCTGTTACCACGGCAATGTCCGCCTATAGCAACGCAGGCCGCCAACTTTGACGCCATCGACGGAGTGTGGTCTGGCTCTCGTGGCTATTATATTTGTCTTTCATTTTTTTCCCCTCTTTCCCTTGAAATTGTTTCAGATCTCTCTCTCTCTCTCTCTCTCTCTCTCTCTCTCTCTCGCTCTCTAATTCATTCCACTTTTCTAATTTCCTGTGGCTGTGCTGCAACCATTTACCTAAAATGAGTTTGGAGAGTAGTTAGCTGGGTTGATTCAAGTAGGAAGAGGATAAGATGGTATCAGATCGAGATATTTATTCTCTCATCTTGCACAGTTTGTCGCAAACATACACACCTACTTTCACACAATTGTACACACACATATACACCCAGTCACATGCACACACACACACACACACTTAAGTAGTCGACACTGTTGTCTGTGTTTCGGTTGTAACACAGAATGACAGACAGTGATGCACATAATCTGATCACTGTCATTGTGATCCAAGCTATTAGTCATGGGATTAATGGAAATTAGTCATGGAAAATGTGTGTTTTATGACTTTAAAATCTACAATTTGATTACACAGATTCTCTCTAATGCAGTTAGGTCTAACCGTTGAGAATGAATTAGGGATGTCAAACATGCAGCCTCCTGCATGACCTTTCAGAGTTTAGGGTAACAGAAAACATGCATACCTCCATTTTTTAATAAAAATGTAATTTGTTCCAAATTTCACCAGTGAGGTCTCACTGTTGCAGTCAGACTAGGTGAGCAGTGAAAGTAGCAGTTCAGCAGCAGCTGAAAGTCAGACTGTGATAGCCGTGCAGGCTAAAAGTGCAGAAGGTTTGTGCTTTGAGGTTTTTGTGATTTTTTTGTTAAAGCATCTTCTTTTTGCATCAAGCAGATGTTATTTTACTCAAAATCCTTTTTCTTTTTGGGAAAAAAAAAAATCAATTTTCTCCTTGAGGCTCTTCTGGGTTTTAATATATTTATAGAGAGTTTTATTTTATTTGCTCAGTCATTCACATAATTCTTCACACAACACAACATGATCTCATTTTTAATCCTCAGAATCAGACCTGGGCGTCGTTAGGCCTGAGAGCCACGTGTGGCCCTTTAACGCTGCTTCACTGGCCCTCAGGGTGACACCAGCAAATCCCGAATCACATGAAAATGGCTGATATTATTGACTTTATTGCAGATGAAATTGTCACATTTCTCATGTTATTGGCCATTATTAAATTACTGGTTGAGTCAAGCTTCTTGGCTAGCAGAGATCGCAGTTGCTAAATGCCAGTTTATTCACATTTCTCACTTTTTTGAGGAAAAGAAAAGTGATTAATACAATTTCTGTTGTTTATTTTTGGAATATATGAATCATTACCAACCAATATTGATTTGAATTTTCGATATGATCACAAATAATATCTCTTTCCTCCATTATGCTGAAGATTCTGTCATTCTGTCGGGATGTTTTATTGCCGATGATTCTTCTTAATCCCTCATCACAGTCTTTCTCACCATAACTTTACACTCATCAAAAAAATATTTAAAATAGCAGAGTGTGAAGTGCAGCACACTCCCACTCTAACACCCGGCCGTGGTCCCGCGTCCCGTCTATTTATAGTGGAGGGAAATGGCTGTTAAGGTGTCCGGGGGCCGCCGGGGGAAAGGTAAAGTTAATTGAATTTGTGAGAAGATATTTAACACGCATTTAGATGTTAGTTCAATCAGCCGACTGTGGAGTGAGTCAGCCCACGGCTACACCTCCCAGTGGACTCCCAAGCCATGTGCACACACACACACACACACTGCATAAAGGCATGGACACACTGCGCGACTCACTGGCACCTAAGTGCCCATTTACTTGACATTTAGAAATTAGTGCAATTAGAAAACTCCAAAGTGAAAACAGCCTATGAGAGTGAGGAGGCAACTCGGGGTGTACACGCAGAAACACTGCAATATTAAACCAGTCTGAAACGTAAACACCAAGCGCACAACAAACAAAGTGTGCAAACTTCCTCTTTCTCTTCAGCACACACAGAAAAAAAAACTAAAAAAAAAAAAAAAAAACTGCAGTGGTGTTATGATTGGCTCCATGTCCAGGCTTCATTATCCCTCATTATAGGCTTTAGCTCAGCTTGTTTTACATTGGGGACCACAGTTCAACTATTTACATACTGCGCCACGAGATTAAAGCCGTGTGTGAGCCTGCGTGTCAGTCAAGGAAATTGAAGCCGTTATAAGCCAAGAACAACACCCTCCTCCTCCCTCTGATCCCTCTTATCTCCGAGTGTTCACATGATTACAATCACTCAGATGTTTCTTTGTCCCCACCAAGAGTTGGCGTGTACGTGTGGAGGGAAGCGGCGAGTCCCCGGCTTTGATGCCGAATCACGGCTGATCGCGTTATTTTAAATACATTTATTTGACAGGAAGACTGAAACGTGTTCATTTATGGTTCTTGTTAACAAAAACTACTGAATATGACCAGAATGATTGTTCGTTTTTAACTGTTTTCAAACTCAGAGATGAATACTTTTTTTTTAGATAAAACCATATATTCACTTTTTTTTATTTTAGTTTAACTCTAAATGTTCTGTATTTACATATTTGGTAATATTGTTAAAACACAACTCTTCTGAAACCTGCACAGTGCACCATAGAAGTAGTAAACACGAATAGATAGAGAACAGCAATGGTGGCCTCTTCAGTATCATGACTCCCAGTCCATATTCTCCCGGGACCGGCAGGGGAGTTTTCGCTTGAAACGTTGCGTGAACAGTACTTTATTTTTTATGTGCTTATGTGGTCACAATGAAATGCTGTTCATTTTTAGTCTTTCTGTCAATACTTAAGAACAATTTTATTGTCTGAAAAGTGCTTTTTAATGAATTCATTTTTGGACATGTGATAAAACTGGTTATAAAGAGCAAATGTTGCAGCTTGTTTTACATGTGTGTGCAGTCACATACATACATACAGCAGTGCCGGCACGCCCGGCTGCTGATTCCTAAACTTTCATATCATCACTGTCAGCTTGACTTTCTAAAGTTTTTGCTTTGTCGACACCGATTTGATTTGTTTCAGGAATGAGTTTGACCTCCCGGCAGGTCCTGAACCAGATCTTGAGACACGGCAGCTTGTTCCGGGTTATGAAGTACTCTTTAAAAGTGCTGAGTGCAGCGCCACACTTAAAGTTCAAGCTTTATGTCTTTCCACCTCTTTTTTTTTTTCTCGCTCCCTTCTTCCGCCCCTTCCTTAATTCTCCTTCATTTTCCCTCCCTGCTCTATTTTCTGTCCTTGTTTTGATCTCTTTTCGTTTTTCTCTGTGTCTCCTTCCGATTTCTCACCCGGTCTCTCTCTCTCTCTCTCTCTCTCTCTCTCTCTGTCTTTCAGGTGCTGAGGATAATGGCTGTCTTCCTGCGTCTGGCTGTCCCGACGTCTGCACGTGCTCAGACGGCGTGGTGCGCTGCAGCAACAGAGGGCTGCACTCTCTGCCCAAGGGCATTCCCAAGGACACCACCGAGCTGTGAGTCAGCCGTGCGAGCTCAGTAATGCACGTGCACGCGCGCTTTAAACGCAGCGGCGTCGCCGCCCTTCGGATAGGCGGCAGGAATTACGGTCACATCGGCAAATGCGCACGTGCACATAAACAAATATGGACGTTTGCACCTGCAGAGTTGCAACCTTCCAATACAGAGAGGCTCTGCTGCAGTGCAATATCGATGCGGTCGTTTTGCCCCCTGCTGCATCAGGAATTAGCACATTATTTAGTGAGCGCACGAGCCTGCTTGAGTCATCCCGAGCAGTTAAGTCTCATCTCCAGCCCAGGCTGCAGGAATGCAGAAGGAAAATGAAATAAAGATAACATGAAAACTGTTGAAAATTACAGATGGCATAATGCTGGGAGATCAAAAAAAAAAAAAAAAAAAAAAAAAAAAAAAAAAAATCAAATGTCCTCTGTTTGTCATGGGAAGCTTTACCAGAGCAGGAACCATTCATCAAGCCGCTGTCTATAACAGTCAGACATCCTTTTTTTTGACAAATTATAATCACACCAATGAAGAAAATGTCATTAATGATCATAATTTTTCCACTCGGTGTAAGATGAAACCCTGTTAATCAAAATCCAAGAATTTATCAAGAGTTAGTAACCGGATCCATCTTTCCGGCCGTCTCCGGCGCCGGAGCCGATCCCAGTTCACGGCGGTCGAGGGCACGACGCTCCCCGGACAGGCCGCCAGTCAGGAACCCAGCCTCGCGCTGTAAATGTGAATTATTGCACACGCATGCGTGTGCACATGCAACCACACACACGCGTGCACACCCACACAGAAGCCCCGCTCGCAGTGAAATAGGCCCTTTCTGCAGGGTCAATAGCTGTGATTAGGTATTGATCAGGCTGAAGAAGACACTCCATCATACTGTCCACATGACCTAGTTATGACCCGACAGCGAGGGGGACCTGAGACCAACACATCATAAAATGTGTGTGATTCAGTGCGCGTGTGCTACGGAGACCCGGAGAAAACCACCAGGAACCTTGGAAGAGAGAATTCCACGTCAGTGAAATTAAGAGAGGAGTCGCTATTTATATCGGAGCACATGAAAGGTTTGACGAGGAGGCGCAGGAAGGAGGTGATTAGCTTATCTTATTAAGGACCTCAAGTGAGAGGAAACAACAAGCTGCCTTTTACACATGTCCAGGAATATTCCCATTGATCCCTTTAACAGATTACCTTCAATGCAGCAGTGTGCTGCATCAGCACTATGAAATGAATAATGCCGTTTTATTACTGACGGGTCATGAACTTGTTACTTTTGTAACGTTTCTCACTCTCCTGCGTATGCTGCACTTAATCCCTAATGCTTGTGTTGTATTTACTTTCTAATCTGCTTTATTCAGTTTTTTGATTTGTATATTTTATGTTCAACAGAAACTCTTATGCATATAATTAATAAAATCTATATATTCTGAATATAATGCGATGCCACCAGGGGCGGTACGCCCATTTAATTTTGCTGGAGTTTGGAGGAGTTGAATTCTGTGGATTTATCTTATCTTAGATTTGGTTTAATAATCATTTTATTTTTCATGATTAATTTTTTCTGCATTTATTTGAATTGCCTTGAAATAGCTGAAACACTTTAACTGATCAGAAGGTGAGAAAGTAAAAAGAACTAAAACGTTGATCTGCTGCCCACAGGTGAATACCTGCGTTTGTTTCTCACACAGATATTAAGTGTGTGTGTTTCCTTGCAGGTACCTGGAGGGGAATATGCTGACATCTGTGCCCAAGGAGCTGGCAGCCCTGAAGCATCTGTCGCTGGTGTATGCAACAGTCACATAACCTTGAACCCAACACACATACACACACCAAAAATCATGAAGCAGTATGGGTATATGCAGTCTGTGTGTGTGTGTGTGTGTGTGTGTGTGTGTGTGTGTGTGTGTGTGTGTGTGTGTGTGTGTGTGTATTCACTGTGTGTTTGTATGTACACAGAGACCTGAGCAACAACAGCATCAGCACACTGGCTCCGTACACCTTCAGCAACATGACTCAACTCGCCACCCTGTAAGTTTTGTGTGTGTGTGTGTGTGTTTGTGAGTGTGTGTGTGAGACCACCCAAAAGATAAATGAAGAGTTGTTTTTTTTCCTTCTCATCCTAATTTTGATTGATCACTGGATCTTCTGTCCTCCCAGTTGTTTATGTTGTCCTGTTTTTACACTCTGCTCTTTGCTCCTCTTTAACTTTTGTTTTACAAGTTTGGAGCCACACTTTTGTTCTTTTTACATTTTTATTTTCCACTTCAATACATCCACCTTTCACATCCTGTGCAGGGGCTTTCTTCAGTTTTCAAAGGACTTTTATGCATGTAGTGAGTGAGTGGTGACGATAGCAGTGCAATCTGTAGTGAAAAAGTGCTGCATAAGTGAAATCTATTTACTATATCTATGATGTTCACTCAGCATCTTTGTGAAGATGTTTTAGTGTTTCCATTTTTACATAATTCAAAATAATTTATCGGTTAAGACTTGTGAAAGAAGGATTGTTTTGCGCATAATGAAGCATCTTGAGTGGCCTCTGAGAAAGTGCATTTGTCCTCTCTAAAAGTCTTTTATATGACTTCTATATGACTTGACGTCCATATACCGTAGCCATACTGTATATATAATGAAATTATAATTACAAGTCAACTTTGAAATAGACTTTAAAGCCAAAAAAGTTTCTTTAATGTATCTGTCAGACATCATTAGCCTTCATTTCTTTAATTATTTTATTATCACTGTTCATTATGAATTATGATGAATTATTAATAGCCTAAGACTTCATTACAGAGTTATGTCCTCAGACTTTTGTCATTTCAATTCTTCATCCATTCCTAACTGCATTTTTTGTTCATGAGCTGTTTTTAAGGAGAAGAAATGCTCCCCCAGTGTGGGACTTTCCGAAAAGTAGGAGTTGTCCTGGAGCACTTTATGGAACCCTGCCTAATTTTTTTTTAACCCTGATATGAAGTGACTTACTTGTTCATTTTCTATCCAAAAGTGGTCACAGTTATTTTAGGCAGGGGCACAAAACGTGAAACAGAGAATGTTTCATGTAAAAACAGTAATTTTATACATCCCCAGCACCAACAAAATGAACCAACAGCCACCATGCAGCGCCGTATTTCTGTCAAACTGTTCCTGTTGTTGAACCAGGATAGTGTTTGATATTAGTGCATGGTAAAATGTGACTGTTAAAAACTGCATCTTGAAGTGGAAATCTCTCGTTTGCCCTTGTGTGTCGTCTGCCAGCATCCTGAGTTACAACCAGATCCGCTGCATCCCGGTCCACGCCTTCGACGGGCTCAAGTCGCTGCGCCTGCTGTGAGTATCGTGCGCTCCGCCGTCAAGCGCCGCAGCGGATTCAATATTCAACGCTCTCCTTTTGCTAGTTATATTACTGAGCTAAATCAAAGTTTAATCACTCCCCTGATTTCGGGCCAAGTGCCACGTTAAGACCCAGCTGCAGAAACGAGCCAGTCACGCACTCGTCCGCCGTTTCAGGGCAGTAAAAGACACAGAAGTGACAGTTTCTCATTTCTTTAATGCGCCCTCTTTCTGTAACTGCATGCCCCGGCCCTCTCCGCCCCGGTGTCCCTCAGCTGTGTTCATCTCTCTCTCTCTCTATCTTTCTGCTCCATCCATTCTCTCCTCCGTTCCTCTCTCTCTCTCTCTCTCTCTCTCTCTCTCTCTCTCTCCTTCTCTCTCTCTCTCCGCCCAGTGTTGTGTTTGATGAATCGACCTTCAGCCTCGGTTTCTCTCAGTCATCCATTTTGTTGTCCACCCTCTGTCTCACAAATCAACATGCATGCGCGGGTGCGCGCGCGCACACACACACACACACACACACACACACACACACACACACACACACACACACTGACCCTCCTCTTAGATGCGTTCTGTATCACTAGCTCTACACACATCACCATAAATGGAAACAAATCCGGCTAAAACAGAAGCAGGCACGTTGAAATTCTCACTTTTCGCTTTAGAGAAACAATGAAATGTATTTGTAGTGATGTGCTTTTATAAATTTAAACTGTTTGGATATTGAAAAGGTGCTGGAGACGGAACTGCCAGGCGGGACGGAGATTTATGGACGCAGGGAAGGAGAAGGTGGAGATGGTTGATGTGACAGTAGAGCAGGCAGGGGGTGGAGGAAAGGGAATTATCTGTGGTGACCTCTGACCCCGGGGATGGAGGATACACCCTGGACAGGCCAGCAGTCCATCACAGGGCAAAGACAGTCACATTTACACCATAGGGACGTTTGGAGTCACCAATTATCTTCAAGCAGAGGTTTTTGGATTGAGAGATGAAACCAGACCTGAAGTATCGCCTCTAAACAAAATATACTAGTTATTTTAAATCTTAACATTCATTAGTTTTGCTCTGTTATCATAGTATTGGATATTTTCAAATTTCTGTTTTGGATTAATTAAACATTTTCTATTTTATTCTATATATTAATTGTACTTTCAAAGGACACGTAAGACTTTCTTCCTGCACCATCTTTAGTCGTTCCATTTGAGCATCGATGACGTGGAATATAGAAATATATTCAGTCATAAACAAAGACTATCAGTACATCCATTTTAGGTTTTTAACAGTCTAATAGTTTTATTCACCCCATATCCCCAGAGACGAGATTTTAAATGTAGATTCTTGTCTTGTTTTTCATGTAAAGTCTGTCTGATTGAGCGATGCCACCGCTGTGCGTTAGGCGGCAGTAGTGAGTCGGGATAAAATCCAGTTTGTCTTCAGTCCTTTGAGTTTGTTTGCTTAGTTTGTAAACCACCAATAATTCTGTTCAATCCGGTCAGTCGACATCATGTATCATTTTTTTTTTACTCCAAACTTTTCCTCAAGTTTTCAATCCATAAACGTGACGCATACTGTCCCTTTAAGCCAGTGACCTCGGCGATACCATTAGCTTAAACCTGGAACTTTCCTTTCAAACATTGTCATGAAATAATGATCCTGGATCCATTCCTTAATCTCTGCTGGCATTACAAACTAAACTTTGGCCGCCTTTGATTGGCCATAAAGGGGGGAAAAAATCAGTGTTTTGCCCTCTGAGAGGTCAGCTTTGTTTTTTTGGCCTCTATGTATTGACTGTATCTTTTCCAAAGCTTTCACATTGTACAAGTTCTTTCTTCCCTTCATTTAGTTGATGTTGCTGTGGGGAGTAATCCCTCTCTGCCCCCGCATAGCAATGTCACTTCCTCATTACCCACAACCCCCTCTGGGCCAGTCTTACGCAGGGGCTGTTAGACCACCGCATATAGAGGCTGCACAAAGGCTTTAAGCACAGACTCAAACGCATTCTAAAGCACATGAAGACCCACAAATCTGTGCACGCTTGCAGACTGACCTAAACATGCACACACTGAATTAGCCACACACACAGACACACACACACACACACACACACACACACACACACACACACACACACACACACACGCACATTTTTTCCAACAGTGGTGGTTTGATATCCGTTCCCTGCTTCAGCCCTTCGTTCTGATGAAATGTGAACTTACAGTATATCCGGCAGGCAACACACACACACACACACACACAAGTTTACACCAGCATATGGTATATTGCAGCCTGCCATTTGTTTATGTGCTTTTTTTTGTTTGTTTTTTTCACACACACCCACACACAGCCATGTTTCCATCACTTCAGGAGACATCACATTTAATTCCTTGGAAACTTACACCAACCCTTAAACTATGAAATCCACTATTCATTCATTTCCATTTTAGTGTTGATGGGAGCTGAGGCTGACCCCAGCTAACCATGAGCGAAGCGCAGGGCTCCACCCTTCACAGATCAAACACGCAACGTCTTTTAGTGAAAATGCAAAACTTTCCTTGCAAATTTGGACGTCCATTTACGAAACAACGGCGCCCGATGTCACTGAGAATCCAATTTTTTTGAGAACAGCTCCTAAGGTGGAACTTTTTTAAGATGCTCTGACTCCCTCTCATTGTAGAAACGGGTGAAAACACAACTTTTCTGAAACGTTGCCACTGCTCATGCGCACCATGGGTGTCGTACATGGGTCTTCTGCACATGTGCCAGTCGATGGACAGTAACAACAATAGCAGCCTCCAGACACTCATGACTCCCAGTGCCTTTTCTCCTGGGACTTGGTAGTTTTAGAGTTGAGAGTCAACCAGAATAGCAGTCCAACGTGGTCATCGGTCCATACGCATGTCGGTTTACTCACCATTGCTAATGTTTATAGCATATTGTTCCCTGCAGGCATCCATGTGTGGTTTCATAAACATACAGCAGGGCCAACTCATGGCCTGGCATGCTAGGCTAGCTAGCATTGCTAGCTACATCATTTTTTTGCGTTTCTGATGTTTCCCTGTAAACAGACATGATTGAAAATGTTATCTTGTCAACACAAAAATGAGTTTTCACAGTGCGTGTGAATGTCTATCTCTGTGTGAGGTTGGATGGATGAACACTAGTTTAAATTCCAGAACCACACAAAAACACTCCACAGTCGTCAAGATGACCATGAGACAGTTTATATTCTTTTCAGATCCCAGAACAGGCTCCACTGCCCGACATTGAAAATGTCTTTCTCTTTATTTTGTGTTATTCCTCCATAAATATTATATTTGTTTTCTATTATGCAGAGGGATGAGAGTATGTCTGCTGCTGCAGAACCACAAATAAATTTAAATAATTTAGCTTGCAGCTAGTCGGTGTTCACACCGGCTGGATTAACTTGTTCAAAAAATGGAGTCTTTGGCAGCTTTGTTGTCTCACCTCATTTAACTCTAATAGGACGGATTTTCGGATATGATGGTTATTCATTCTCCGGTCCGTAAGTAAAGCACGCTGACTTAATTCAAGCCTAAATTTTTGAAAAAGTTCCAGAGAGAGAACAGAGAGAAGAGACCTCAATCTATGGGAGATGCACATGTTCAGCCAGTGACATCCAAAAATGAAAGATGGATGTCTGAGAAGAAAGGCAGAAGAAGAGTCATATAGAGCAGTGATTAAGGTCTCCCAGCAGGGTAAACCTAGAGCAGCTCGAAGAGAATGGTCCAGGGGGGCTTGAACCAGTCCGACACGTAAAAACCAGTTATGTAACAGGAGCAGCTGCTAACTGAAAACTGCAACAGAGACAGAAGTTACAGTGGTGGTTTTCATCCAAATAACAGTGTAACTGTGAATGTAGCCATAAATAAGTACTTGATTCTCAAGACGTGTTAATATTCCCAACAAGGTTGTGATTAATGTTGGCCCGTTTTCCTCCCATTCGCTGTCTTCCAGGACTCTTCATGGCAATGACCTTTCAACTATCCCAGAAGGAGCTTTCAACCACCTGACCTCGCTCTCCCACCTGTGAGTGCAGCCTCTGCTTGTCTTCCACACGTGTCTCCGAGCTGTAAATATTCACCGCTGTGTCGTGTTAACTGTGTCCAGGGCCCTCGGCGCCAACCCCCTGTACTGTAACTGTGACCTGCGCTGGCTCTCCCAGTGGGTCAAGGCTGGCTTCAAAGAGCCCGGTGAGAGAAATGTCATCTTTCAGCCACAGTGAAAATCTAAGTTTGTGTTTCTCTTTCCTCGGAGCCCCCATAAATTTTGTAGATTCAACAACTTTATTTTTACCAAGGCCAATTCTACTCTGATTAACAGTCTTTTAGAAGGAATGTGATAAATAAAACGGAGACAAACACAATCTGCTGCGTCCCAAACGCTTATCAGAAACAACCAGAGGTGGAAAAACTAATCACACACTTCACTTACATGGAAGAACACACAGTCTGCTAGTGTCTACACTATGGTAAAAGAACCAATTCAACATCTTTATATAAAGTTAAATATTCTGCAAATATTAAATTATGAAATGATTTTTAAATTTGTGTGTGCACGATTCATTGTAAAGCTACTTTTTTCAGGTGTCAGTGGAGGTGGATCACTTATCTGCATCCACATGTGCACAAACTTTAGGATCATTGTAATACTATTTTAGAGTTTGGATACGTCAACTTAATTACAAGCAATGAGATAAATAATGATTCAAATATTTTTGTTAATATGAAAAAATAACTTAGTATTATTATTTATATAATTTCTTATAGTCAGCCCCTCTCAGCTACATCTTTGAAAAATGTGAAAGACATGCTGTTTATCTGTAACCTCTGCCTCTAGGCATTGCTCGTTGCACTGGGCCTCCAGACATGGCTGACAGACTCCTTCTCACCACACCACTCAACAGATTCCAGTGTAAAGGTACGTATTGACTTCATTATAGCTGCAAAGCCACGTTCACACCACTGATCGGAATTGGTCTCAATCATTAAGATTATAATAATATGTATGTGACGTGGTTTTCAGGTTGTGAGGGATGCATTTTCACTTAGAATGTTGTAAACCAAGCTTCTTTTCGTTCAAATTTTTCAGATGGTTCTCTGAATAATGCTGAAATAATGAAACATATTATAAAGAAGTTATTTTCATTCAAAAAGGGGAGTGAGTGTGTTCTGATTAATCTCAACTCTTTTCAATGTTGGCTGGTGTTAAAGATACTGTATATCTGATACAAACACTGTTAATGTTTCTTTATGTCTACAGTGTTTGTCCACCTGATTTTGTACATTATTAATCTCTTGATTCAGAACATGTGACTTGTAATCATTCTGGCTGCCTTGTTTGTAAAAACCTCCTCATCCTTTGCAGTCCATTTCTTATTTTCCTGGATCTGGATTTGGGAGCTGATGCCTGGACTCTCACACAGTCTCGGGCTTTCGGTACAGGATGGCTGTCCATTGTTTGAAATTTGCATGATTATCTGAATTGCAGATCAGTTTTGTCGGAAAAGGTTTGAAAACAACCTTCACTGTCAAGAAACGAGCCACTATTTGCATCTCAAATCCAGTCTTTCAGCGACAGTGTGACAGCGGGAGTTAAAGCGTCGTCTCCGTGTTGGTGTCAGCTGTGCGGTGGGAACAGCACTATTAGATGCAGTCAAATTATTTTAAGTGAGCCACTTTGAGTTGCTTTCAGATGTCAAACTCTCAGCCTGTTAGATCTGCTCCATCACTAATGGTTCAAGCTTTTTATTTTCCGAGACGGTTTCCTGAGAACAGAGTCCCGGAGTAAAACACCTCTAACTTCATCCTCTCTGGGTCTCCCTTGATATCTGTCCAGCAGGGAAAAGACCTGAGGAGTAGACTTTCCACACAAGGAAAAAAAAAGAAAGAATACATTTTGAAAAGCACTTTTCTGCTGAGAGACTAAAAGAGCTTGGCGTGAGCATTGTTTGCTGCGTGAGTTGTACAGCAGGGTTTTGGTTTTTTCAGCTGGGAATAAGATTATGAACCGGGGTGAAGTGCTGACAGACTCGCGGCGTGGAATAGGGATATTTCTCATCATCGTCGTCGTCACACTGAATCAGATCTCTTCTGCTTCTTCTTGCTCTTTCGTGCCCTAACTGCTGAAACAAATCACATTTATTGCTCTCCGAAGCACTTATTTTTCTTAACCGGTAACCGCTTTCTGCCGCGCACCGTCCGTTAAGTAAAGTGTGGATGCACTTTTAGCACGCAATGACTAAATACGTGTGTCTCCGGCACTTTCTCCAGCTCTGTTTCTGTTGTCTTACCGTCATCTCGATGCATCAGTCTTATCCATCCAGCGGCGGGGTCACGGAGGGCTGGTAGCAGGATCCACCTGGACAGGCCTCCAGTTATTATCGCCCCTTCCCCTCCTTTTGCTACACTCATCTGTCTCTCGTGTCTTGTGTAGGTCCAGTAGATATCAGCCTGATGTCAAAGTGCGCCCCTTGTCTCGCGGCGCCTTGCCAGAACAACGGCACCTGTGTCTCAGAGGCGACCGGATCCTACCACTGCACCTGTCCTTACGGCTTCAAGGTGAGAATCCGGCAAATAAAATAGACTGAACAGCCTGTTTTGCATCAATCACTTTATCACCTTTTATTTTCCTTCCTTGGATACCGAGTCACGTGAATTCAATCAAAGTCATTAGTTTGCTTTGTTACGGTCCAGTTAATAGCTTAATTGAGCTCTTTCATTGATTTATTAGAGTCATTAAACCTATCAGCTCCTCCGCTCTCTTTACAGGTTGGAAACATTCACAATCTCACCTTTATAGAATTAAAAATACACTTTAGGAAGTGTGAAAGCAGCAAAAATCACCCCTTCAAGGCACATGTGACTTTTTATAATTTTGTTCATTAAACCTCCTTTTCTGAGGAATGATATCTGTTCCCTCTCAAGGAGGGCTTCAGACCACAGGCAGTCATCTCTTCACGTGGCGTGGATCAGATCAGCTCATCAGACCTTCAGCTTGAAACTTTAAAGCAGTCAACAGTGTAGTCAACTTCTAGAGTTTAATAAAGTTTAATAACTGGCTAATTTCAAAACAAAAAAAGCAAAATAAGACACTTTCTACCATAGACTTGAGAAACTCCTTGTCTTCATTATTGGTCCGAGGTGTCTCCACCTCCAGGGGGTGTAATCACAAGGCATAGAGAGGGTCCATGGACATTTTCTGAGACTATAACACTTATTAAAAAAACAAAAAACAAAAAAAAACAGCTGATCTAAATGTTCATTATCTAAAGAAAGTGCTTCATTTAAAAGCTTTTAAATGTTTTAAAAAGGCTTGCTTTTTGGAGGCCGGGGCCGTGTAAGAGTAAAAGGGGATGCTTTAGTCAGTATAGGTTGCTTCAGTTAAAAGCGTTCTTGACGGACAGGCGTGCTGCATAAGCCTGTGGCATTAGCCGTATTATCTGGCTTAGCTTTGGCCTTGTATGCATAATGTATTTACCTGTCCGTCAACAGAGGAGTGATGACTGCGGCTGGCTGCACTGGACTTACTTATCAAAAGATGGAAAAAGGGACGTTTCTGTCAATGTACATGCGCTTTAGGAATAATGAATAGTGAAAGGGCGACACGCATTTGCATGGTGCATTCGCACGAATAGTGCAAATCTAAAGCAAGGATACCTTTGTAAATATAACCATGAATTATTTTATACGCGCTGCAGGTGCAAGGTCGTTGTCATGTTTCTGCATGAATCTGTGATCTATAGTGTACATGCAGTGCGCTCATCAATGCACAATCAGTTTACCCTCGATTTGTTCCGAAGCGTGCGTTCCTAGAGATCACCGGGTTCACACCTCTGACGGCGACGTGGCGTCTGCGCGCATGTTTTAAAGACACGCTGAGGGTCTTCGTGAGAGCACACACCTCATAACCTTTTGGGTTTTTACAGGAGGACAAAGCCTCAGTCCTGCTTTAATTAAAACATCACTTGCCAAGGTCACAGAGTGGGAAACAGGGATCGCCAGAGTGCACGCGAGCGTGCGCTCCACAATGCCTTCCGCTGGGGCGACATTAATTAAAATGTGTTCGTCGAATCAAAGCAGGAGCAGCAAGGAACAAAAGAGGGAGAGAGAGCGAGAGCAGGAGGACTGGGAGAGGTGGAGGTAAAGCAGAGGAAGGGAAACCACGCGTTAGAAGAGGCACTGAGGGAGGGAAGCAGAGAAGAAAATCACAAAGGAGAGAAAGAGGGAGTGGTAAAATGAATGAGAGTAAAAAATAGATAAAGTGTGGAGAAAACAATGAAGATGGGTGGAGATTGAAAACTTGGCTTTGATCGGAGGAGGTGGGTGTGTCTCTGTCACAGGTTTTGATGTTGATTCTGATAAAGTCGTGCCTGTAATTGAAGCCATGACTCAATGACGACAACTTGATAGTGATATAGTCTCGTTGCTCTGATGTGAAGTTGTTGTATGTTGTGATTTTCTTTCCTTATGATGTTTTTCTTTTTTTTTTTTTTGAGAAGAAAAACTAAGGAAGTGAAATTGATCATCCGTTTTTTATTTCTTGCACCAAAAAGAGAAAAGAAGTGCTTGAACTCGATAATTTAATGCAGTATTTTGGAAACCTGCAAGACTTTTAACTAACTATTTTTGGGGTTAGTGATTTCAAATTTAGCAGAATATTTGCACAGCTACAGTTTGAAAGGATACATTAGAAATACATGCATCGTACCGAGTTTTTGCTGGCCTTCTTGGGTATTGTAAGGATCCCTGTCTTCATGTCCTCATTCGGAATTATTCCACCTGGATTTTGTTCTCCGACCACGATGTATTTGTCTTTAAACTGGGTTTTCTCTGCCCCTCAGTGTCCGTCTGTCTTCTCCTTAGCCTGTAGACCTTTAAGCATCACTAAGTAGCTCTGTGGTCGTCCTCAGAGATTTCAGCTGTGATATTACAAGAACTAGACTGGACCTGACAAAAGTAAGCCTTGAAGTCATGACTGAGGGCAAAAAAAAAAAAAAAAAAAAAAAAAAAAAACTTTTTGCAGCAGCTTTTTGAGCAAAATCCACTCCACTGCTTGAAGACAGAAAAGTTCTCGGGTCCTTGAAGAAACACTCCATGCATACACACACTAACTGTTGCTATGCACACGCAGGAAACTGTGTACTTACAAATCTACACAAACACACAACGTGTGAATAAATTTAAATACACTTAATTTGTTCCCCACATAAAAAAATCTGTGTACGTACATGCAAATATTGTTCTTGTTCACCAGGATAAACACACACAAGAAATGCTCCACAGACATGAAAAATTCAATATGCATGCTCAAATCCAGACATATTCACTCATCTCTCCATGTTCCGTCATTCCTCACTGTGATGGCTCCATCTGCAACAATGCATTTTCTTTCTATCCTGATAAAAACCACTCTGCAGAGCAACTTCCAGTTAAATAAAATTGGAGGCAAATGATTAAATACGCAGACATTAACTGCTTCTCCTCGCCTTGTCCTTTCCTTTAGGGTCAAGACTGTGAAATACCGATCAACGCCTGCATTAGCTTTCCTTGTTCTAACGGAGGGACCTGCCACCTTCAGCCCGGCAACGAGGACCACTTCAGGTAACGGAACATGTTTTATCAACTGAAGTGTGCTCTGAATTTCAGGTATATGTGTGTGTGTGTGTGTGTGTGTGTGTGTGTGTGTGTGTGTGTGTGCTGACATTATTTAAACAATCTACTGTATATAAACGACTGAGGGGAAATAAAACCAAGACTGGTTTCAGGGAAGAGTCCTTGGGGAATCCAGTTAGGCTGTAGGTCAAACCTCATTGCCCTTTCTTCACCCCACTGCCTCTCTCGATTACTGGAGACATTTTAAAAACCTCACCCTGTATTCTCATCTAAAGGGAAAATTAACTTTACCCAGCCCCCAGAAATATAGGCCGCGTGATTAGAGTGGACAGTCTCGCTTCACTGGACAATACATTACCCAAGATAACAACTTACTTTGACCTTATGATGTGTTTTCCTGTGTGTGTGTGTGTGTGTGTGTGTGTGTGTGTGTGTGTGTGCCCAAGTAGTATCTAAAGCTGTTTACATAGTGACATGAGGATCAGGAATTTGAATAGAATCTTACTTTTTTTTATAGACATGCACAAAACATGATTCAGTCTGTGAGAGTTCAGTACATCCACTTTCAGCACTGAGCAACTTTAGCATTCAGTCTGTCCTCAGTCAGAATAAAAGGGCCAATTTGGAGACCAGCTGTTTTTCCTACCGAGGCACCAGAGGGACTCATAACACAAGCTTGAGGTGTGTGTGCGTGTGTGTGTGTGATCATAGTTTCCATGATCTTCTTTTCTCCACGTAGTTTTCATCTGAAGCACTTCCTGCTTCTTCCTCAGTAGATACACGAGACTCTAACATGTCGTCTGTCTTCAGTTCACCAAAACATGTAAAAAGATATCATTTGCAGTCAAGCCCTTGTTTTACATCACTCATTAGTGACCTTGTGGGAACCAAAATGTGGTCTGTATGATCGGGAGCCTGCCATTGCTGTTGTCTCTCTACTGGCACATGTGCAGAAGAATGTCTGTCTACATATTATGTGTTGATCGACATCGTGTAGTATCATCTCATAGTTTTTCCTACTAGATCACCTGATATCTAAAGATGTGATTCTGGTTTGTGATGTGAGATGTATTCAGACACTGTTTAACGCCGTCTTTCTGTGAATACATTCTCCTACAATGTGAGTAATCCCACTACTCATCTGTATCCAGGCGGATAAAGCATGCGGCACATGTAAGCTCCTTTCAAGGAAACTCTGTTTTACATTCATGCAGTTTCACTTATTCACACCTGGGAGCTGCCCAACACAATCACAGCGTTTGACTCCTGGCTGCTGTGCGGCTCCACTGGAGGCAGCGGAGGTCAAGAGCCTCTCAGTGGCAGTTGTTGAGGGAGCAGAAAGCAGCACATCACTCATTCCCTTTCCCGTCTGTCCTCCCACAGCTGATCTGTGGACTCAAAGTGGATTCTCAACCCTCCAGCTCAGTGGCCCCCAATCTTTATTTTTCTCCTAGGACTCCTCCTGATTTCCTCCAAGACAGATCTCTGATTGATCTCTGATTGGCCAAAAACATTACAGTGAGGCACACAAACTCAAACACACAGAAAGCAGGAGCTCTGAAAATGAAAAAAGGACAAGAAATTTCTTTGTTTTATAGAAATGGTGTCAAAATCTCTCTTTTTTTTAATTTTAGGGCTCACGTACAACCCCTGACTGGATCCGTTAAACTACAGCATTCTAACCTATGAATATCAACAACGGGAGTGATAGTTTTCAAGAAAAAATGTGTGCAGTTCATCATCATCCCAATTTTATCAAACCTCCTGTTTGAAAAATACAATGAAAGAAACAAGAAGTATCTTTAATTCTAGCTGGTATTTGGGTCCAGGTTGAGAAAATCATTTGTTCTAAATCTTCTTCTACAATGTTTCATCCAGTATTGAATAATGGCGCTGATTAATGCAGGTTATGCCCTGAATAGGTCAGCAGCCCAAAACACACACACACACACACACACACACACACTCACTCACACAGACAGAGAGAACCACATACATTCACTGTGGTGCACATAGTCTTATCAACTTGAATAAAGGATTGTATAAAATGAAATGCTGTAAGCTGATCTAAGACCGCATCTTCAAACTCAACCTATTTAACGCGTTTCCCCTCCTGAATATAGAATACAAGCCATGTGGTCCAGACTGTGTAACGTACTAAAACAAGTTTATGCTAACTGGTAGTGCAGCTCTCTGTTGATTCACTGAAATGAGTGTTGTTTTTGTTTATTTTGCTCGGCTCCCTCATTCTTTAGCCTTTGCATCTTGCAAAGCAACCAGTGATTTTACTCCTTCCACCTTCCACAGTGTCTAATTAAGTGCATCTCATCGTGTGTTTCTTTTGTCATGTGATCCTGAACCTCATGTTGGGAACCACTGTTCAAGCTTTTCTGCTCCACTTCCACCAGACGACATCAAGGAACTCTATAAAATAAAGGAAAAAAGGAAAGAAAAAGAAATCTTTATATATGCGCTCAGCTGTGACCTAATATCTCCAGCAGTGTGTAACCGCAGCCGCACCAAGTCATGACTAATTCCTGTTGGATCAGGAAACTGAAGCCAAAGTGTTGAAGTGATATTTGGGTGAAGAAGTGTGAGGAGACAAACTGTAAGTGGTGGCAGACCGCAGACCAAATGTAATCAAAACGGCCGACAACTGTTTAGAAATGGTTCAAATTAAAGACAGACTTAATGTTGCGAGACGTTTTAATGCCGGACTTTCTCTTTCTTTCATTCTTTCTTCGACAAATCAAGCCTTTCGTCATTAAATTGAATGAAACCACATCAGACGCTCAGTGCTGTGTGCAAGTCTCTGCCGCGGCACAGCTGCAGATCATTGCGAAGAATCATGTTAATTCTCTTTTCTTTTTAATCACTGGCCATTGTTATGTGCGCATGGGCACTGTTGGTGGCACCTGAGCACTTTTGCACAACTCTCTTAACAAGGCCTCCGCCCTTTAGAAAGCTTTGATATGCGTCTGGCCTTTACCGCCCTCCGTGGTAATGTTATTAGGGGCCTCTTTACCCTTTACATGTCTTTTTTAATGGCGATGCCAACACAGGTGGATGCCGGCGCGCTCTGAGGGGAGCGCAGACAGAGAGCGGGACCAGGCCCTTTGACATTTTAAGATGTTGTCTAATCAGTTTATGAAACTGGAAAGGCCCAATTAGCTTTTTGTTTGAAGCTGGGATACATTTGTCCAACTCTGTAATTTAAAAGTCAAAACTGGGATTCGATTAGTGCTCTCTGACCACTGCTATATTTCTGTATCTTTATTGAATATGAAGACTAACAGCTGGCACAGGGTGCAGTGCAGAGATGCAGCAGCTCAACAGCAGCTTTAAAATATGATAAAAGTAACAACCTTGAGGAAACTTCAGTGACTGTAACAGTGAAATAGATTTTTGTCACAGCAAGCCATCAGAAGTCAGTTGTGTTAGACGGTAGGTTGTCAGATGAATTGTCTTAGTTTCCTGCTTCCTTTTAAATTGTTGTTCCAGGATAAACTATTAGAGTAATAGAGCTCTCTGTTTATCTGTGGATGCAATACAACTGTGGATTTCTTTCCCTATATTTTGTTTGTTTCTAATAAGAACCCTAATTTCCACCTATGCTTTGTTTTGCTTTTATATGTTGATGCGCTCCTCATTTTCGCTATTATTTTGGTTAATTTCATTCCCGGAGCAGCAGGTATTAGAAAGTGTTGCACTAATTACTTGCAAAATAAATTGGAAAACTATTACTGTTGCACTGAGTTAATGAGCAACAAACAGCATTTGTGATGTTGCCACAGACTTGAACAAACAGGCTTCTCTGATCTGATCTTCCACTCCACAAACATCTGTTTGAGAGGAACTGGTGACTTTACAATTAAAGGTTAAAAAAGATTGTTGGATGGATTATTGATCAACTACAGGATCAGTAAAGTAGCTTAAACCGCTCCAACAAAATGTGGTCATCCTTTTGTTTTGGACTTTGCCCCTTGGAGGGCAGGGCCCCAAAACTTAATATATCTTTGAGTGAGGCTTTTTTTTTTTTCAGCTGGCGGACAGACTGGGCGGGGGTAACAAATGACTATCAAGCGTTGTGGGAAGAGAGAGCCAGTGAGATAAGTGTGTGTGTGTGAGAGAAAGTCTGTGAGGCAGCAGTTAGATTAGATGAGTCAAAGTGAGTGTGAAATAAAAAGGAGTGCAGAGAGAAGAAAACAAAGCAACAGATGGATGAGTTGCACAGGTGCAAAAGAGCGATACAGACTCAGATCAGGGTAGGAGGAGGTCAGTTAAATAGCGTTATTCTTCTGAAATCACAGTGCAATTAAAATGCTGCATTGTAAGTCCATTTCTTGCCAAAAAATCAAGTCCACTCGCATCTTGCAAAAAAAAAGAAAAAGTATTTCATTAACAGAAGCAGACAAGCCTGACAACAAAAAGATCATTTTGGTTTTTGCACTGATGGATTAAATTTATAACTAAATGTGTATATTCTGGTTTCAGAAAGTCCAATTGAATTGAAATAAAGTTTATTTAGAAATCTAATTCTCAGTTTTCCTTTCACAGTCCAAAAACATGCATGTGGTGTTAATTAGTGACTCTCAGGTCCACTCCACTGGAAATGGCATCGTTTTTGCTTTTTCTTTTCAGAAAGCTTTCACAAATTTTTCTTGTATTAAAACCAGAAATGGTTTAAAGCTGTAGTTTACATGTCAGGCCACTAGTTGTTGCTTTTTGTAATTAACAATCTCATACACAGAAAAGAACCGTTGAACGTTGAAGTTCTTTTAAGCAGCCGTTGTTTGCTGTGTGGAGCCGCTCAGTGTCTGCTGCATGTCTCCACCTACGCAGATGATGGCCAAATAAAAGAAGGAAGAACAAAAGCTCTGAGACTGCTTCATGCACTCACATGTGCAGAAAAGTAATTGATTATAAGACTGTAGTGAGCATTTGCAGCACTGTGCCTTTCAGAGTAGTTGTGTTTTTGCCTGTAAAGGTTCAGTTTTCTCTGACGCCCAACTCTGTTGTCGCCTAAGCAAACAGTGGAAATGCAACAAAAGCTTTCACTTGATTGTGAATGTGTGCGACTGTCTGTCTCTTTGTGTTTGGCCCGTTGTTCGCTGTTATCGGCTCCAGTATCCCGCAACCCTGAACTGGATGCAGCGCTATAGAAGAAGAGTTTTTTTTGTTCCTTGAACCTTAAATGTTGTTTTATGAATTTTTTGGGAGGTGTAGCACTTTGGAACTTGACTGGTTTACAGTCAGTGTGTTTGTGTGTGTGTGTGAGTGAACTGTCACTGACTTGTGTTGAAACGCCGGCCTCCCCTACACCTCAAACCGTTTCAATGACCTTGCCGTGAATTTGTCTCTGCGTCCACTAAAAGCGAAAGCATCAAATGAGGCGTAGGAGTGTAAAAGAAGGCGAAAGCCGTGAGAGAAGGAGCGATGCAAGAATGCAGCCGTGGTCAAATTTATCAAACTTCACCTGAAGGTACAGCGGGCCAGTGTGTGATCTGTAATGAGGAGTCGACCTGACTGAGATAGAGGGTGGAGAGTGTGGGGGCAGATCAAAGCCTGATGAGAAGGCGGGGGCAGAAGAGGGTGGAACGCTGATAATTTCTTCTGAATGGTCCAGGTGGGCAACGTCCACAGTTTTTGGCATCAAACTGACTTTATCTTATAGTTTTCTTAGTCTGACTGGCTGTTTCATTCGAATGTTTTCATTCCATTTTGCTGCAGTGGTGCAAGACCAGAGGAAGTACGCTCACCTTTGTAAAGATTCCGGTCAAAAAGTGCCAGTGCAGAATTTCAACTATGCCGTGCTTTTCTATTTTCTGTTTATATTTCCTCTGCTAACAGATGATGTGAGTGAAATCGTTAACAGCATTAACAGACATAAACAGCAATATTTTTTTTTTGACCACAAGGGACACACAGGAGTGTAACTTATTTG
Source organism: Salarias fasciatus (assembly GCF_902148845.1). Lineage (NCBI taxonomy): Eukaryota > Metazoa > Chordata > Actinopteri > Blenniiformes > Blenniidae > Salarias > Salarias fasciatus. The sequence continues at coordinate 22,446,576 of NC_043746.1, read as the reverse complement.
ATGTGATCTAGCCCGCTATATTCTTGTGTTCAGCTACTTGTGGCCAAACGCTTTTGAAGTGATCTGTGATCGTTAAACTGTTCACTGATGCAAGATGTTGTTGAAACTGCAGTGAAAGGTTTGTAGGTTTCAGGATTGTCATATTTTGTAAAAGGATTGTTCAATAAATATGAATTTCATGATGTATTAATACTTGCATTAGAAATAAAAGTTCTTGTTACTTATTCATACATTATAATGCTATTATTTCTCGGCCCGGCCCACTTGAGATCACATTTTGCTTCATGTGGCGCCGGCAGAACAAGTTTGACACCCTTCATTTAGAGGTTGTTTTTTTTTACTGCAGTCGTCTTTTAAACGTAATCCGTTTTGTCTTGGAGGTGATGTACAGATGGAAATACACGCACTAAAAAACAGGACAGTGGTAACAGCTCAGCTTCTTTATTTAATCTGTGTGGTGCATTCTAAATTGAATGTGGTGTTGAACAAATCAGCTGACGAATAAATAAGGAGATAATTGTCCTGTTGGTTTAATAAGTGACTAAATGTCGTTAGTGAAGTTAATCCGTCAGCAAAAAGTGAAAATTCAGTGTATGAAATGTACTCAAGTACTAAAGTAAAACCTTAATAACTAATCCCTTTCATAAGATACGGATTACTGATGCCAAAGTGAGGTCGGTTGCAGAAGATCACCTGTACTGAATGTTGGACCTTAGCATTAGATAACGCCGTAGGAAACAGTTTAAAATGTTCAATTTGGCCACAAATTGAAGGTGTCTGTTGTTTAACAGCTAAATATAGTCATGCTGTGGGTCCAGCGGTGTGTAAAAACCAGCCCGGCATGGAGCAAGGAGCCACTTGAATACACATTAAGTGGTTCTTCTTTAAAGCTCGCCTATATCGGAGAATTTAAGGGCATTTGGAGCCGAGCAGCTGATTGATCTGTCTGATTGATTTTATTTCAAGTTGTGCAGCAGGAGTGCACACTCAGACTTGGCCCAGTCACCGTGTAATAACACATTTTGTCCACCTGTGTGTGTCTGTGTGTGTGTGTGTGTGTGTGTGTGTGTGTGTATAGTTGTGTGTGTCCGCCAGGTTTCGAGGGTCAGCGCTGTGAGATAAACCCCGATGACTGCGAGGACAACGACTGCGAGAACAACTCCACCTGCATTGACGGAGTCAACAACTACACATGCGTCTGTCCTCCCAACTACACAGGTACACACACACACACACACACACACACACACACACACACGCACGCATAAAACACCAGCTATTTCCACAGGTGTGTATTCCAGAAACCCTCAGTGGGGGGAAAGTGTTCGAGTCCAACCCGCCACCACTGCTCCACACACACACACACACACACACACACAAAATCATATTTTCCACTTTACTGGACGGTGGGTTTGTAATGGACAGATTCTCTGCAGTGACCTGAAACTGTTGCTGCAGGAGGGTTGAAGAGCAGCCACAGCGGAGCGAGGGAGCGAGGGAACGACAGTGAAGCGGCAGAAAGGGACTGAGTACCGGGGGGGAAAAGGAAAAACAAACAGAGCTACGGAAAAGGGTGAAAAAATAAATAGGGGCCAGTAAAGGGCAGCAAGGGGAAGCAAGAGACAGAGATGAAGGCGAAATGAAAAAGTAAGAGATGCAGGGAAAGAGTCAGCGAGGGGACAGAAAGAAAGAGGGGCAAAGAGAGAAAGAAAAAGATGATGGCAAAAAAAAAAGTATGGAAAGAAAGTGTGAGGGGGCGCAGAGAAAGTTTGAAGCGGCAGAAAGAGAGCAAAATGAGCAGAAACAGAAGTAAAGTGTGCAAAGTGGCTGCAGAAGAATGTAATGGGACAGAAATGTGACAGAAAAACGGTGTGTGGAGGCAGAAGGAGCAAAATGAACAGAAAGACAGGACAGCGTGGGGGGGCAGAAAGACAGACTGAGACGGGACGACAGAGAGAACAAAACGAGCAGACAGACAAAGCAAGAGAGGAGCAGAAAGAAATGATGAGGAGGCAGAGAACAAAATCTTTAGCAGGGCAGAAAGAGCAGGCAAGAGGGGCCAAGAAGGAGCACAAGGTGGGGCAGAAATAAGTTTATAGAGTTACAGGGAAAGAGGGCAAGGAGGGCAGAGAGAGAGATGGAGAGATCAGAAAGAGAGAGAGAGAGAGAGAGAGAGAGAGAGAGAGAGAGAGAGAAAGTGCTGCTTTAGTGGAGTCCAGCAAGTTGAAGGTAAACTACTGACTGAGGAGTTAAGTTTCTTTTTTTTTTTTTTTCTGTTTGTGATAGTGTCCTCTAAGACACACACTCACACACACACACTCACACCTTTGACACTGGCTAGATTTCAGTTACCACACACACACACACACACACACACACACACACTCAAACACACACACACTCAATGGAACCCACAGCATGTCATTATCGTTGTTGGCATAGAGTCCTCACACACCGCCAGCCACCCTCCTGCATACAGCTGTTACACACACACACACACACACACACACACACACACACACACACACACACACACAGCTGGTTGCTTTGGCTCTGAACGGCCGCTCAGCTCAGTGAACCATGGCTTCATCGTCAGGTGTCGCATTAGCAGGACGTTCCTTCACCGTCGCTCCGCTTTCTCCAAACTCAGCAACCAGGAAAAAAATCCAAAATTAATGTCATTCCAAAGAGCTGATTTGAGGGTTTTTCAAATTAAATGTCAAACCAATTTTTAGATGATGAAAAATGAATTTTGGTCTAGCTTTTGGAAAAGTTTGAAGGGATCAGAAGACGAAATGGGACTACAGAATTCTTATAAACACGTCAAACGTGAGCGAGACATGAATAATTGAAGTGAGCGTTAACTCCAGTAGGAATCGACCTGTGACTGAGCGGGAGCGCCAGATGATCCATCCATCTCGTGTGCCTGGCGGGTCATGCGGAGCCATGCTGGAGCCGATCCCAGCTGACCTCGGGGCAGCAGCCAGGGAACGCTCTGGACAGGTCGCCCGTCCATCAGATGGTTAATCTGAGACTTACAGTCACACGTGCACTTTTAGAGCCGATTTCGAGTCACAGGTGAAGCCGCTGTGTTAGTTTCCGGATGAGAACTCACAATGCTAGCTGCTATAATACCACCAGTCTGTTCCAGAAGTGTCCATCATCACAAACATGCTGTTTCATAGCCTCACCGTGAATAAATCTGAATTCAGCAACGACAAATTGATTCCAGGGGCTGGGAGTTTTACTGTGTGGAGTTTGCATGTTTCTTTAGCAGATACTTCTTCCCACAGTCCAAAAACATGTGTTAAGGTTAACTGGCCTCTGGTTGGATGAATTTTACTCTCTTCCTGTTGCAGTCACTGTTAGCAGTGCGTGCTGGAGCACACTGCGGCTGAGAACAACGTGTCTATTAGCGAGCTGAGAAGTGGGTGTTGGAGACAGACCGGCTGGGAGTGAGGCGCAGGCAGCAGGATTAGATTAAAGCAGGCAGAGAACGATGGAAATGTACTTGACCTTTCTCAATCCTCTCTTCCTTCTTATGATCAACTGCGGCTACTGGCGGCACACACAGTTAACCCCTCTCGCCCCCTGAACATGTGTGTATCTGTGCGACTTGAGACGGCCCCCACTGTTACTCAGCCTGTTAACCCCCTTCAGCGCTGAGAAAAAGACTGATAATGTTGTTTTTTTTCTTCTTCATCTTCGTCTTCTGTTTGCGTTTGGCTCTCAGGCCTCACACACGACACGTAGGATCTTTTCCCAACTCATGTTTACTTTATTCCCTTCTTTTTTCCTTCACTGACATTTGAAGTTGACAGTTTAATGTGAAAAAGAAAATGCTGGAAGTGCCCTTCCGTCCTGTGACCTCCATTAACAACATGCTTTGGAAACATTCTGCACATTTTTGCCATGATGCTGCCATTTGACAGAGACTCTGGTTTTCTTTGTTGATATGATGGACGTAACATATGCACCTGTCAAGAAATACATCTAAAAACATAACCCCTGTGTTCTAGGTTTACTAAATTATTCTTTATTCTTTATCTTTGCTGCTGTTTTCCAGTGGAAGTGCTTTAATCAGCTCCTGCAAGAGTTGTCGAAAGGACTCACATTCTGTTGTTAAAATACATGAAGTGAAATGTTTCAGAAATACACGTAAATACTGTCATGATGGTGGATAGCCACGGCTGTGTAATTGTGTAATTATATGCTTGTTGTCGACTGTGAAACTAAATGCGGCGGTGTTTCTTTGATGCCACTTCTAAGTACCAATGCAGAAGCATATTATTTGACAACACAAACAGGGTTTAAACCTTCTATTTGTATATTTTAGTGAGTGATTAGGGTTAAAGCAGGAGTGTCAAACATAAGGCCTGTGGGCCAAAACTGGCCCGCATGAGACTCCAATCCGGCCCTCAAAGCAACCAAAGCAAATTGTTACGTTTTTAGAGAAAATGTTGATTCTTTACTCGAGTAGCGAACACAGCACAACACAACACAACACAACACAACACAACACAACACAACACAACACAACACAACACAGCACTGAGAGCTGAGTTGAGATATGTGATGGAAGATAACGAACAACCTTAAAGTCATGTTGTCAGGGTGTGTTTAGGAAAACATCCTTCATGCTACAGTTATAGGAGAAGTTTTTTGGCTGTTTCACTGTCTTTATCTCCAGAAGGTGTCATTAAAGCTGACCTCATGTCACCGATGTAGTAATTTTCACGAGCAATTGTTTGGTTTTCTGAAAATATAGAAATTTTCAGCAAAGAAACACTTCGAAGTTGAAATTCAAAGGTTCCGATGGCACTGTTTTACCGTTCTGACTCACTCAAGATGAGACTGAACTGTGTTTGGCCCCTGATCTGAAAGGTGTTTGACACCTCTGGGTTGAATGTAAGGAAGAGGGAGCACGGCGCTCTTTCCTCTTATAAAAGAAAGGCATGTTTCAGTTGTGTAGCAATACAGTAAGAACTTCTTGTTGTCCCTCTCCAGGTGATCTGTGTGAGGAGGTGGTCGACCCCTGTCTCAGCGGTTTTGACCCCTGTCAGCACGACTCCAAGTGCGTCCACGTTGGCCGCGGCTACAGGTGAGCGCTGGTTAGAGGTCGCACCGGTGGGAATGTGTCAGGACTGCAAAGGTCAGAAAAACTAAAGAGAGAGACTTTTTTTTTTTTTTAACACCAAGGAATTGATTGTTCCTGAGCGCCCTCAGTCAAGCACAGTAACAAGGCAGTTAAAGAGACGGCGATGTGTAAGAGAACCGAGGAGAGAGTGGCACTCACGCTTTCAAGGTGGTTTTATTCTATAATGTGGAGACTTTTGGCAGGAGATGCAAAACCTGATACACTAAAGCTGTGTGGTATAGGTATTTTTTGTCAAAACAAATCTTAAATTACCTCGGTTTTTTTAACAGGATTTTACGTTTTAGCTTTGACATGAAACCACGCGTTTAAATCAAAAGCAGGTTTCAGTCTTTACTGCAGATGCGTTACGTCAGTTTTCTTGGGAACGCAGTGATTTGTTCCCTATATTCATGCACAATGGCTGGCTAGTTTTACATTAGAACATTAAAGCTCTGCATGATTGTCTCCTGAAGCGAAGTCCTTCCAGCCTTCCCAGCCCGCTTGGTTTGCATTAGCTCCTAAAAACTGTGTGGGAGGGGTTCAGTAGATGTGTAAAAAAATATATATAACATGAATAGAAACCTGGTCGGCGAGTTTAGTGTTTTTGCAGCAGGACTGAAACCAAGTGAAAACACCTGCGAGAGAGAAGAAACAGACCCAAAGCTGTCACCATTTTCCGCAGTCAAACATCTGCACTCGTGTCGCGTGGTAATCCTCTCCATATCGCCGTGTCACCCTAGGTGCGAGTGTTTACCGGGCTACGTGGGCCAGCAGTGCGAGCAGGACTATAATGACTGTCTGGAGAATAAGTGCCAGCACGGAGCGCAGTGCGTGGACGCCGTCAACGGCTATACCTGCGTCTGCAAGGAGGGCTTCAGGTGAGAGTCGCCGAAACAAAATCAGCAGCGCGACGCCGCCGGAGCAGACTGGGGGGCGGATGCAGATGGCACTTCATAATCAGACACTTGACTATCTCGACCTACTGCGTGCACGAGCGTGTGAGTGTGTGTGTGTCTGCAGCAGCTGCAGCTCCATGTGGTTAATTATAGCAGAAACGGTTGGCGAGAGAGAAACAAATTCATCAGAAGGGATGGAGGGAAGAGAGAACAATGCGGTAATAAGCAGAGCCGGGCGAGTCACTACATTGTTGCTCTTCACTAAATTTACTAGTTGCTGCCACTAAGATGAGGAGTTACTTTCTTAATTACCTGAAAATAACAGTTTCGTTGAAAGCTAGTGCAGTCTGGAAGTTTTAAGGTTTCCTTTATTAAGTGAATGTAGTTGATATATTTAACCTGAGTCTTTAGTTGAATAAGTTTTCTCTCATCTTGCTTATCGGATATGTTTGTTTATAAGTTAAATTTGGTATATGTTGGTTAATATGGTGGTGTTATCACATAGCATTTTCTCTTTTTATTTATTGGTATTGTTTTATGGCATTTGATATCTACATATAGATAAATATTTTACTGTAAATCCATAGTTTTTAACTTAAAGGACAGAGCGATGAAGAAACCGAGGAGAATGGTATACATGAGGGTGTGTGTGTGTGTGTGTGTGTGTGTGTGTGTGTGTGTGTGTGTGTGCGTGCGTGTGCGCGTGCGTGCGTGTGTGTGTTTTCAACAGCTTCAGCGCTCTGAAACGGGTTAAACTGCTAATCACATTCACTCATTCACACACACATTCACAAACGAGGCGACAGCTTGTCTCGGTTTGTACAGGAGGTCAGACTGGCAGTTTAATTCCAATCAGGGTTCTTGGGCAACAAGCTGAATCCCAAACTGCTCCGTTTGGCCGCCGTTTGACCATTTTAAATGTGCTTCGAAAGCAAAGGAAACAAAAAAGGGATTTGTTGAGAAATTGCCGGACGGACCTCGACGTGTTTATTCCGTGGAGCTGGTTGATGAAGTGGTCTCCTCTCTCCGGCCTGCTCCCCCCTCAGCGGGCTGTTCTGCGAGAACCCCCCTCCCATGATCCTGCTGCAGACCAGCCCCTGCGACCAGTCCGACTGCCAGAACGGCGGCCAGTGCCTGGTGGCGTCCGGCGAGCCCATCTGCCGCTGCGTACCTGGTTTCTACGGCAACAAGTGCGAGAAGACGGCCACCGTTCACTTCCTGGGCCGCGAGGCGTACGTGGAGCTGCCCGGCGCCAAACTGCGACCGACGGCTCACATTTCACTGCAGGTGATGTGGATCTTTGACCTCTGTTGCACTTGAAAATGTGGAAACCGAATGCTGAGGAGCCGCTGATAGAGAACACCTGTAGCATTTGCATAAATGTCACAATTGTATAAATCTGTAATTGTAATAATGACAAACCGATTGTGTGTGGTGTGTGGTCTTGTTTGCCGGTGATGTAGCTTTAGAGATGAAAGTAGATTGAAAGAGTTTATCAGAAGGGAGGGATACGTGGACGGCGGCTGAGAGTATTCATCCCACCCCTCCAGCAAATCGCACCCCGACCATATGTCAGTGTTTGGAAAAACAAAACCATTTTCTTCCGCGCTCATTGGAAAACATTTTTGTGCTGCTTGAAAGAGAGCCGTGCGCTGTTCAAATCAAGCTTATAGAGTTGCGCAGCAAAGCAAACATCTGCTCCCCCCCTCTGTTTCCACGGTGTGCTGCTCAACGCTTCACACACACACACACACACACACACACACACACACACACACACACACACACACATTCACACAAAGCATACACTCCACACCTGAGAGCCACGGCCTAATAGAGGCGTATTTTCTTCTCTTTTCTCAAAGCAGTAGAGTAGAGGAAAGAGAAACAAGAAAAGGAGGCCAGCTTAATTGATATTTCCCACCTGTTTGGAGTCGTTCGTTCACGTGGGTGTTCGTGTGTGTGTGTGTGTGTGTGTGTGTGTGTGTGTGTGTATACGTCTCACGTTTCTGCCAGGAGCTTTCAGTGTCAGTGCCAAAGCTGTTGAGACTATACCAAGCGGCCATGACTCAAAGGCAAAAGAGAAAGAGTGAAAAAAGAGTGAAAGGGCCGCAGCACTTCATAAATCACTGCGAGCTTTTTCTATGTCTCTTTACCGTTTTTTTCCCTCTTCTTTTCTCTGTTCACTTTCTCTTTGTTCTCTATGTCTGTCCTCCGCTCAGCGCACCTCTCTCTCCTTGCTTTTCTTTCTTTTTTTTTTTGTCTCCAGCAGCTTGTTAGCAGGTGTTGACTTGGCTATGCTCCACTGCTGCCGCGGTGTTAAGTGCTTGGCCTCCTGGCCTCATTTCCACTCGCTAGTTAGTTAGCGCTTAGCAGAGCACACGATCAAGTATGACATGTCAAGTGTGTGAGGAGGAGGCGCGAGTCACCTCTTCAGCATGCGGACAAATTTACTCTCTTTCTCACACTTCCCTCAGTGGCTTAATCAGACATGGGCGACTGGTAGTCCCTGGCTTTAATGATCGCCGTTATTAAAAAGTAGTTTCTTTCAAGGTAAATGCATTTATTCCAGTGACTTCCCCTTTAAATCATCAGCCAAGGTCACTAGTTAATATTTTTGTCTTGTTGTATTTATTTTTCTCCTCTTTAGGTGGCTACTGATAAAGACAATGGGATACTGCTGTACAAGGAGGACCACGACCCGCTGGCCCTGGAGCTCTATCAGGGACACATCAGGCTCATTTACGACATCGCCAACTACCCACCGACCACCGTTTACAGGTAGGTTTGATTCGACATGAGAAATGCGCTTTATTTGGGAGACAAACGAAACCAGGGGTGTCAAACATGAGACCCGTGGGCCAAAAGCGGCCTGCAAGTGGCTCCACCTAGCAAATTTTCAGTAAACACGTTTTTTTTTTTTTTTTTTTTTTGCCAAATTTCAACGGACACAATGCAACAAACTCATTTCAGAGCCATGCTGTCAGAGTGACTTTGTAAAAACATGCATAATACAGCCGCTATAGAAGTTTTTTAGGGGGCATTTCACTGCGTTTTGCACCAGAAGGTGTCTTTGAATTTGACCTTATAGTGAAATTATAGTAATTTTGAAGAGTAATTATATACTTGTTTGAAAATATGACATTTTTATCATGTGAACTCTGCAACACGACAAAGAAAACATTTAAAGGTTACACCTAAAGGTAATTAGAGCACTACTTTATCAGTCTGGTCCAGTCAAGATGAAACTGAGCTTTATGAGCCCCTGAGTCTGTTCGACACCTGTGTGCTTAACTATAGCTTGAAACTCTAATACAGTCAACAGTGTGTGCTTCTGGAGGTCAGATATAAATAAAGCTAAAAAAAAAAAAAATCAATTTCAATAGTTTTATCTTGCTCGTCTAAGTAATATGCAGCTGTGTGGTGCGTATGATGTAAAAGAGTCAAGGCAGCTTTGGTGGCAATTCCACTTTTCAAGTTTCAGTTTAGATTTTCAAATTAGAAAAATCAAACACATTCAGTCACACTCCTTTGTATGCCTTGAATGAATCAGCGTGCAGCAGGTGCAGCGGCACCAAGGATTCAAGAGAAAAGACGCATGTGCGTACACTGTAGTCATACACAATACATGCACATTTTCATACACACACACTCGCACACACAAGTACTTTGTTCCATAAACAATCATGAACTCAGTGAAATTCCTCCATATTCCTGACTGGACAGTCACGTCCCTGAGTTAAAGCCTCTCCAGGTGAGACTTCAAACAGCAGAAACAGAAGCCTCCACCCAGCAGGTTAGCCGCGGTCAGACCTCAGATATTATATGATAAACTGCTTTCAGGTTCATAGTAATGGATACGCCCCTTGTAAGCTGTGAAAACAGCAAAGCTAATCCATCAGAAGCGCAGGATTATGTTTTCAGGCATTAACTTACTGGTTAAAAAAATTCACCTTTTTTTAATGCAGTGTGTTACATTCCTTTTTTGCAAATGTGCAGAATCAAATCAGGCAAATAACACAGATTCCATCTGTCCATTTATTATTCTTTATACTTTACCCAATCCTTTGCTGATCAGAGGACTCTGCATTGTATTGATTCATTTAACACTTTTGTCGGACAACTGGAATTAAATAATCAGTCCATTGCGTTCTTTCCACAACTCAGTTTTGAGCAGCACTAACAGTGAAAATACCACTGATAAGAGGCAGAAGTTACCAATCATCTCAACCAAAGTCTAATTTTATGGTAATAAAGAAGAAATAATCTCACAGTGTGGAGAAAAAATGAAAAAAAAATGCTTTTTAACCACTTTTAAATTATCACAACCGCAAGGAAGATGTCTGATTGTGGAATTGAAGGAAGGAAGACAGCTTGGGATGAAAAAAAAGCAAAATGAGAACACATTTCTCTCCATCCTTCAGGCTCGACATTTCTATCAGTAATTTTTTTTTCACTGTCTTGCTTTGTGGTTTTTGGTTTTTCTCTGTTATTTTGTTTCTGTGGAAAGACACAAGGTCATCAGAGGAGGAGAATGCACCGGTGGTCTCGCTGCTGCGGGAGATGAGATGCAGCAGGTTCATAATAAATTTGACTTCAGCATTAAGACATGACGTCATGTTACAAATCCCAAAAGTAGCTGTGGGATTGGAAAATCTGAGCCACTATTAACTCCATCAGAGGTGAAACTGCCATTGCGTCAGATGATTCATGACACATCATTCAGTTAAACCTACATTTTTAATTTAAAAAACATTAAAAAAAGTGTCTTAAAATCATCAGCTTGTTGTAAAGGGAGCCTTTTTTTTGTTCCCCGTACTCACTCTTGGCTTAATACCATCTTTCCTCTAATATTACATACAATTATATAGTACATTCCTGACTTGTGAAATTTCCTGAATGATTAAAAAAAAGAAAAAACATCGTTCCATGTTAATTAATGTTCGATTGTCAGCGGCCACAAAATGGACAGTGACAGCAGACCAGCAGACTTCCATGTGGTTGTGTTTATCCAACAGTCGGTGCCTCCGTACACTGACGTGTTCACACATTTGTCGACACATGTGATCCACATATGCAGTCTGCCATCTCATAAATTTGGACGCTGTGTCTGCCATGTGGATGTAAAAATGACGTCTTTACTTGGCTCAGTTCTGGCACTTTCCTTTTTCGTGCTGAGTCTTGGACTGTAAGGGCTTAGTAGGGACCGTCCAGAGCTGTTACTGGGTTAAAGAGTCACTGTGTAAAGTGTAGATCGAGCCCCTGTTGCAAAAAATTAGACAGAAGTCAGTTCTTAATTTGCTTAATCTTCAGAGAAAAGCAGATTGGCAAAACCTTTTGCCATTAGTGTGTTGACTATTCCTTTGACTGCTCCTTAAGTAGGTTGTAAAACCGTCTTTTTCTATAATAAGCAACATGTCAAACAATCATCCTCTGGTAACGTCATGACCGCTGTTTTAGTTTATTACTTATTTATTACACAAATTTATAAGCCTTTAAGTTTTTAGTGCATTAAAGGATTGTCAGTAAGAGGCAGCTGTGGTTAAGTTACTAGAGTGAGTTGCAGGTTTGTGTCTGTATGCTGAAGTGTCCTTGAGCAAGCGAGGAAGTTCGCTGAGGGCCTTGAATTATTGTGTGACTGTGAAGTGAAATTAAGTGAAACTAACAATGCAGCACACTTTTGCCTCAGTTAGAAAGCACAATATGAACGAAATCCATTCATTTGCTTGGAAAACTTTACCATGAGTGCTGCTTAATCATCTGTTTTTAAGTTATTTCAACAACACTGTATGTAAGATTTACATAATGGTCGTTTTTATCGATTATTTAGTTTCAGGCAGCTCAACATGGGTGAATGGGAACTTTAGTTCCTTATTGAAATTTACACAGTCTTATGCAAGAAAAGTCGCCATTTGAAATCCTGCTGAATATGATATTTTCGCCAGATGAGTTTCAGCCCTGGAGTTTGTGGAGGCTGTGAGTTCATCCACTTTGAAACACTGTGCTGTTGGTCATAAGAGCAACTTGCTGTCCTGTCAGCTTGGTCTAGTCTGCTCTACACTTACCTAGTCCCTCCATTTCTATGTCTGTATTCAGTTTCCTTTAGTTTTCATTTTGCACGGACTGATACATTGCATCCCAAATATGACCTTCCCGGGAACGCATGGTAGTCCTCATGATTCATAGCACAGTTGTACAGAGCGGAGGAAACAATCATGGGAGAGGAAGGATCAAATGAACGAATGGAAATGATGGAATGAATCTGATTAGGCGCGGGCACAGATGGGATGGGGTGGAGGCTGGGTTGAAAGGGTTGACTGGGAGACGGAAGAGGACAGTCACCGGGACGGACGTACAGATGCAGGACAAGATAGATGTGTGCCAAAAATAGAGAGAAACCCGGAGAGACAGATGGATGGACCGATGTTGGATGTGAGGCACAAATGAAATACCAGACAACACGATAAACAGATAAGTGAATGGAATACAAGGAGGCAAACGGAAGGGGGTGAAACAGATGGATGGAAGCGGCAGAAAGAAAAAGACCCTGAAACACGGTTGAATGGCAGGATGAATGACGGAGGGCTGAGGAATAACAGAGGGATGGAGTGAAAGAGGGGAAGAGCAGAAGGGAAAAGTAACCACAGACTGAGTCAGGGAATTATCCTTGTCGGGTCTCGTTAACTTGATGTGGGCCACGCCTGGGAGGGAGACAGATGGACAGAGCGCAAGAAAAACTGAGAGGAGCGGAGAATGAAAGTGTGAAGGGAGGGACAGATGCAGACAAAGAGGAGAGAGGGGAAAATCTACAGAAAAGGCGAGACAGATTGGGAGACAGATCAACAAGAAGGGGGAAAGAGAAACATTCAAGCACAGAAGTATAAAGACGTTAAAACCAAATTTGATGGAATTGAACATAACGCTGAAACTTATGTTCAGCATTAGAAACGTAGCAGGAGACCAGGCTGAACTCCAATCTCGGTTCTGATTTGACCACAGGACACCATGTTCTCCTTCGAGTGTGCCATCTTTTGATTGCGTGTCTCTGAGCATTGCAGATGGGGTATCTTATCTGCCGAAATTTGGGGATACATGAGGGGCTGATTCAATCCACATGGGTAGGCAGACACAGCAGAGCACCATGCCACCGTCAATACAGTCTGGACTGGTGTGTGTGTGTGTGTGTGTGTGTGTGTGTGTGTTTAACCGCCACGATCTGAGCGCAGCAGTTTTGGCTGGAGCCCGAACATGGCACTCTCTAAACAGTTATTGTGGTTGTACAGCTAAGGGCCAGGGACCAGGGCCAGACCCTGGGATGTTTCTGGGTAATCCCTGTGTTGGTTACCTTGCGTAGAAGCCAGTGAACCAGAAATTGCTTTGTTTTTAAGAGTGGAAATGTAATAATCTTGGAGATCTGATACAAAAGAGAAAATTAAGGAATCACCACAGTTGTTGAAATTCTGCACTGGAATACAGATTTCATTGTTTGATTGTTGAATACATTTATATGACAGATCGGAGCGACGCAATCAAGTCGTTTTGCTGCACGCCATTCACTGTGACAGTATTGGTTCAAATTCCAAAAACCTAAATGCAATACCAAATACATGCTCTTGTAAAATGTTGCTTCATCCTGTTTTCCGGCTAGGGAAGATTCCTGTCATGATAAATAAGTTATATCTGTTTCCCCACACAGTCGTCTTGCTTCCGAGCAGCACAGAGAGATCCTTCTGGAGCTCGATGCTGTAGTAGTGAACTCTTCCAACTGGAAGCAACAAACACATCATTAGCAGTGACTTGATGTTATTCGAAATCCACATGTGTGCTTCTCTCGAGCCACATTTCCATGTTGCCATTTGTTGCTCTGCTTCTGGCAACAAAATTGACTCAGAATTCGGTTTTCACAATAGCGTTATTTTCTCTGTGAGAAAAGGAAATGTGCCTGACGTCGCCTCAGTTCAAAAGTAACACATCAACGGCCAACCGGATGGGCGTAAATCCATCTAATATTCACTATGTTTTCTTTGAGTTCAAGTTGGAAATGAGAATATCTTTTCTCTCAAAAAAAAAAAGTGCCACCCATAGCCTATAGAATAGGGTAAATGTTATCAATGCTGACTGAGAGAACGACGGCATTGGTCTAAAAGTAGCAGTGATCATCTCATTGTGCTTGGCTCTGCTTTAAAGAAGTCAGGCCTCATTGTTATCCATTGTGTGTTACCTTGAAGACAAATTTGATTCCTTCCTGATAAAACCTATGCACCTTCACTTTCAGTGCATTCTTCACACAGTGTTTTGAGAGACAGAGAAACTTTCCATGCTGTAATTTTATATAGGTTTTTTCCTAAAAGGAATAAAGAGAGAAAGGAGCAGGACAAAAGGGGAAACCCAGTTCAGACCCGGATACAGATAATATAGGCATTGTGCACAGGAGAAAACAAACAAACAGGAAGAATCGGATACGGAGCGTAACTGTGCGCATCTGTACACCTATAGGCAGACGTGTTCAGACAACACAACAAATACAGAGCGAGGAAAAGAAACTGAGAATGGAAAATAAAAAGAGGAATCTCAGCAGGCATAACAGCAGAAGCAGAGAAGAAAGCGGAGGGAATGATGATGAAAATGAAAATCATGGGAGAGATATGGAGAAATGGAGGAGGATTGGATTTGCGGATAGAAAAAAATTGAGGCGAGACAATGACAGAAAAAGAGACAAGAGAAGGTGAGCAGGGCGTTCACTGTCCTCATTAGCAACAGATGAAAGTGGGTATGTATGTTCAGTGTTAAATGGATATCTGTGTGTGTGTGTTTGTGTGTGTGTGTGTGTGCTGGGAGACTGAGAGGGCCATAGAGTGTGTGTTTGTTGTGTATTAATGTGGTGGCCTTTGCTAAATGTCACACTAATCTCCCATCAGGTCAGTGAGAGCACATCTACAGTTATTCATGAGCAAGTGACAGCCATCGGGGGGGAGGGGGGTTTAAAAAGCAGCAAAAGATGAAAAGAATGAAGGGTGGATGAATAAATAGAAAGATATTGGGGAAGAGTTCGAATGGATGGGTGGTGGAGCGTGATGTCGGAATGCAGGGCACGTCTCTGCCTACCAGCAGCTGGACGGGTCATCCTGCTGTGGTCATGTGACGTGACTTTTGATCACGGGGGTCTCAGGGGATCTCAGGATCAAATCCCAGGTATGGCATGAAGGTCGTCCAGCATAACAGAAGTAGTCGATTCAGTGCTGCAAGTTGAACCGGAATTAGTTGGTGTGGTGAAGAAGATAAGACCCCATCGATGCACAATCATGAGAAGATCGTTTAGAGAAAGAGTTTTTATATGGAGAGATGGACTCCTTAATGAAAGCCTCGTCACTGAACCTTTTGAAGTAGGTTTTTTGTTCTTGTTTTTGACTGGTTTTAAGTCCGTCTAGCTCAGGTTGCATCTGAAGTATTAGGGTTAATAATAATGAACACACATGGTATAATTGCAGAAACATGAATTTATGGAACATACAACTACCTGCGCCGTCACAGTGAGGAGTTAATATTCCCATACAAAACACACTTTGAACCTCAAAAGAACTCAGTGGGAAATATAAGGTAAAGAAAGGACACTAAGCAAGTGAAATTGAGTGATGGCAGTGCTGAATTATATCTGTTAATGATAATACTGTATCATCTTACAGAGTTACACATTAACAGAGTCGTCAGTTTTCTGACAGCGTTCCTTCCTGGCTTTTGCTGTGGCAGCAGTGCTGCTTTTGGCCTGGATGATGTGTTTGAATTCTTCTAATTGTCTGCTCCTCCATGTTGAAGTAAGCTGCTCTGCAGGGGGTCTCCGTGTTGCGGATTGGTCACGTGCTGAACGTTCCACCCCTTTTACATCAACATGCACTGATATAGACTGGAGAAGCTTGATTTGAAATACCGAGTTGATGACCAGTTTCGTCGGAGCGCTTGTTGAGGATTGTGAATGTCGGGGTTTGTCTATCCAGATGGTTGAGAAATAACATTTCCAGCTTCGTAGCACAGGCCTCAGCTACGAGTCTGAATTTAATCCAATAGCGACAAAGCAATGACATTCTCACAAACTGCTCACATAATGATCCATGTGGCCTGCCTATGGGCCACACAAAGTATAGAAATGGCAAAGAAAGCATTAATTGTATTTGAACTGATGGTCTATTTTTTTCCGCTATGAGTTGTACTGTCTCAGTAAGACCAGAAGATAACACTGAAGCAAAGAGCCGAACAAATGATGCCAGCAGAACACAAAGCCAGACCTCAGTGAGCGATAGCTTCTTATTTCGAGTGAAAAAGGAGCAGCATCAAAACAATATCATGAGGATGAGTTTGTGAAAATATGGCCCCCCATCGAAATCCTCTCTTAGGAAAAACAACATTGGCAATATTTATCTGAAGTAGAATTCCTGTGGCAGATAAGAATTTTTTTTTGTTGCACTTTTTTCTTTAGAATTTCTGAAAACTTGATCAGTGTTTTTAGTACTTAGGATTTTATTTCGGGAATTAAACTGACATGATTACAGCCTGCGATGGACTGGCGAACAGTCCAGGATGCACCCTGCCCTCGGCCATCAGCAGCTCAGAGTGACTCCAGCGCCCTTAACAGGATAAGCGGTTCAGAAAAAGAATGAATTTTACACACAAGCTCTGAAAGACATATCTGTACCACAGAGACTGTCATGTTGTCAGTATGGAGCAGCACCGCTTTTGCACTAAGAAGGGGGTGGGGGGTGGCTCCTCCCCCAAGTTTGTGCAAGTTAACATCAATATAATACAGATCAGAACATGCTCTACATCTGATTGTGCAGTAAAATGGTTTCTATTCAGACACAGGTTTTCCAGAAGGATTTTCTATCTGGATTTAAAGACGTAAAGTGACTGACTGTCTGACCTGGATCTGGCTCTGAAAAGCCACAGAGCCGTGGTTTCAACAGGCGGACAGTCCTTGAACATTATAGGTTTAAAATACTCAGAAGCCATTGAGGCGTTAATACTGAAACCTTAGAGGGCCGGAACAATGAGCGCTCATTCCCGAGACTTCACATCAAAACGCTACGAGTCCACTCCTCAGAAGTACACATTTTCCTCTGAACTGCTTTAATGAAAGCTGGAAAAGGAAAGAAGGGAGGGAAACAGTGGAGGGGCTCGCTGTCCTGCAGCTGCCATCACAGCGTTGACTAATTAAGGTTACCACGGCAATATGGAGCTGGACGCCGTCTGCCCAGCATCATTTTAATCAGACCAGGCTGCTAAAGACACACACAGAGTTTATGTCTGAGTGCCTAATGGGGACAATACGTTGGCTTGCATGGATTTCTTGCAGCCTTGCTCCAATTCAAATCCCTTAAATAACACTTGCCTGACCCTCACCCCAACTACACTCAATACAGTATCCGTAATCTGACCGTAAAACATGACTTCACCCCAAAATGCATTGCTTTCCCTGTTATGGAGCTTTGTTTTTGTCCTTATATTGCATGAGTCGAAATGAGTTCGTGCACAGTCAGACTCCCGTCATCACACAAGCACATCTGTACGATATCTAATACTGACTTAATGTTTAAGTTTTAAATTCTTCAGACAAAAATACACTGATTGATTGATTGATATTACAAACAGTAAATCAGCAAATACAACAACTTTACGGACAGTACTATCAAATTAATTCATGCTCAACCGATGCAGCAAATGTGGTGGGGAAACATTGTGAGAGAGTGATATCAGGGCCTAATGAGATTTAACAGTGTAAGTGGATCAGCGCAATCCATATTTTTTTTCCCCTTCCGTTGGAGATAAAGTCAATAACCTGTAATTACTTCTGGGTTTTGGTTTAGGGAAGTACTTGTTGGCAAATTTTGTGCGTGCTGTGATTGAGGATTCTGGACTGACAGGAAATTGACGTCCCCTGTGAGTTTGGCACAAGCGATGAGACTAAAAGGAAAAAGGCCGTTGAAATTTTCCACGGTTTCACATTTGCTTGTATTGTATTCCATCCTGACCAGTCACCAATCACACCCCCATCCAGTACACACTGACGCAGGTTTTACATACTGCAACCCACAAGAGATACACTTATAGAGTTTTATTTTGCATAATTACTTTGATATATTGTGTGTATGTTTTCCCAATTTACACTAATAACAAATGCATAGACTGAGTTAAAAACTCCCACCATTAGTCATTTACTGCCATCTGGTGGTTCATCCTTGTCAAAACATATTTAGTGTGCACATGCATGTGTGTGGTACTTGCTTTACTGGATTTGCGGGGTCCAAAAATAGGGACACACTCCACTTGTGGGGTCTGACCAAGATTGTTCAAACTAATGGTGTGCTAAAAGACATTTTCCATACATCACATGATTAGGATGTTGTTATGATGTTAAGAATGTGGCAATGAGAGTCAACGCCAAGATTCAGCACTTAGAGCTAAAGGTGTTATGTAGATTAGATGAAAAGTCTATAAAATGATAGTGTGTGTGTGTGTGTGTGTGTGTGTGTGTGTGTGTGTGTGTGTGTGTGTGTGTGTGTGTGTGTGGCTGGCCTGGGGACTTACTTAAACCTTGCTGCATATAAACTTTTTGAGGACTCGTGTAATTGTGGGCACAGAAATGGAGGGCTGCAGTGGGGAGATCAATAAATCCCAAGGTGAAGACATTTTTTAAGGTTAAACTAAAATTAGGGTTTGGTGAATGTTGGGGTTTGGAAAGTAGCTGTTATGTCTGAGTTACAGTGAGGAAATGAATGTGAATTAATGCAGTGTCATGAAAACATTTGACCTTGACCTACAGTGTTTGAATCAACGTGATTGACTTCACCAAGTGATCGGAGGAAAAAAGGAAGTTTTAAGCCAAGCTAAAGGTAGAACATATAAGGTGTTCATTGTGCTAGTTCATCATATGAAATGTGGCAAGTCTTGATGTTGTTACGTATCTGGCTTGACCATTGTGCATCATTGTTTTCAGCATAGAGCGGTACACAGTGCACAGTGAGGAGGATATCAGTCTTTCAGGCTTGCAGAGCATGGTTTTGCTCAGCTGCAGCAGGCCTGTTTGGGAGCATTATTAAATTACATGCCTCCTAATAGAAACCATGTATGTGTCTGTGTCGGGTCTGCAGTGAGGTTGTTATTTTAGAAACTGTCAGCTACACTCCATCCTGGACTGGTGTCCACAAATACAAAGAGATTTCTACCGCCACTGATCGGACCATATAATTAATACGAATTTCAGTTTTTTGACATATTTAGTAAAGTGCTGTGAAGGAATGATTTCAAGCTTCATTTAACCATAGAAGATCTCCTTCTACTTGCAGAACGTGAAGGGAGCCAAACGTTCTCAGGAATATTTGTTATCTTTTAAGTGTCCGTTGATATGTCGACGTAACACTGGTTCTTCTCTGCTGTTCTGCGTTTGGCCGGTCAGCACTTTCAGTGAGAGACACTCTGGCCCGCCTCCAGAACTCACAACCCTGCTCCATTGGCTGTTAATGTAACATCACTGTAATCTGAGCACTTTGTAAACAGCTGTCAATCAAAACGGACTCCAGACCCCTGAACCGGTTACCCAGTGAACGGCTGCAAACAAAGGGAAGTATTGTCTTGGTGTCTGAACTGCGGGAGTCTGGAGCAGCCCACCAGCGGAAAGAGTGGCTTCACTTGTTCTTTTCTGTTTTTGATGTTCTGCGAGAACTTGGGTGAGCCGAGGCACAGTCGACTTTACCACCCCAACAGCTACCGCTCTGTCCCGCTCCATCTCTCACTCCTGCTCTCTCTCTCTCTCTCTCCATCTTCTGCCTTTGCCAAACCACTGTCTCTATAGCTGTCTGTCTCCCCTCCAGCGAAAACCACTTAGCAGAGGATCTCAGACACACACACACACACACACACACACACACACACACACACACACACACACACACACACACACTCTCTTCTCAGGGTCAGATATGGTGCAAAAGGTCATGATCCCACTTTAAAACAAATGTGTCTTCGATGGGAACAATTGTTGCTTTAAAAAAAAAAAAAAAAGGCAAAGCTTCAGTTGTTTGGGGTCGTTACAGTGGTCCAAGGTTGTTGAATTCAGCTATAAATCAGAAAACAAGCCAAAGAAGACCTAGTTCTGCATTGGGTCTCATCCTGCGTGTGAAATCAAACCACAGTTTTCAAAAAGTGGCGTCTGGGGTGCCAGAAAGGCTGCAGAAGGAGGAAAAAATATGTAAGACTTGAGGATACCTTCCCATCCATCAGTCCATCCATCCATCAGTCCATCCATCCATCAGTCCATCCATCCATCCATCCATCCATCATCCATCATCCATCCCTCTTCATTCTGTGGGCCTGGGGCCAATAACAGCTAAAAATGGGCGAGGGCGCGATACACCTGGACAGGTCACCAGTCCATCACAGGGAAAAGACACGGAAACCAACAGCCACTCACTTTGTTAGAAATCCGAAGTACAAAAATAAAAGCCGTGCCGCAAAAGGAGAAGATGCGAACTCCACCCTGAAGCCCTCTGGACTCAAACTGGGGTCTTTCTGACTGAGTGTTAGTGCTCACCGTCATAGTGCTGTGTGGTCCCTGTGTGTAACATGTAAAAGATAATAAAGCAGCCTGAACAACGAACATCAATCTTACAAATGAGCTTCAGCACTCAGTGGGGGGGGGGGGGGGGGGACAGTTGTACTTGAAAAGCTCTTCTCCTAGGTCAAGGCCATATTTTAATCTCTTCCACAAAGAGCTCTGCATCCAGGATGTGATCAGTCCGTCTGGTGTCTGCATACGGCATTTCAACATAGATTTTCTTTAATTTTGGCTTCATTTAGTTTGAGTGATTTGTTAACGCAACAAAACGAAGGAAAAAATGTTTGATTTGAAAATGTTTGGAGTCTGTTTTGTGTCTGGCATTTCCAATTTGCTCTATCATCCCCCCCCCTCCCCCCTCCCTAATTCCCCCGTCTGGTATAGAACTCGACGGTAATTTATCATGATTGGAACCATATTGAATATCCCCTCTGTTCCCCGTGTGTTTGTGTGTTTGTTACAGCATTGAGTCGGTGAACGATGGGCTGTTCCACACCGTCGAGCTGCTGATTCAGAACCGCTCACTGAGCCTGGTGGTGGATAACGGCGCCCCCAAGAGCCTGGGCAAGCTGGCACGCCAGCCCTCCGTTGACCACAACACCCAGCTTTACATAGGAGGTACGCACACATGACGTTTATACATATTTGTAGACCCGTGTTCCGAACACACACATGTTGCTTGTGTCTGCTCTTTGCTGCCTTTCTTGTGGTGGCGATCGCATATGTGTCATGCATGGGTACATATGAAAACAGGAACCCACAACACGCAGACACGCAGACACACACTCTGAGCCCCAGTCAGGGCTGTGGTGAGGAAGTGGGTTTTGTTCTTTTTTTAAGAAGGCCTCCAAGGATTTGTTTTTTGACTCAGGTATCAGAGAGGAAGAGCTCGCTAGAAGTGCTGTAAGAACAAACCCAGAAAGAATCCAGTGACTGGAATCTGTTAACAAAAATGTATCATCTTGAATGTACTGCTTCCTTTTTTTCTGTTGCCTTTGCTTTCTTTCCTTCTCATTGTTGTTTCACGTCATCGTTCTTTTTCTGTCTCTTTCGGTTTCATTTCCCAGGCGTCCCACCCCAGGTGGTGGCCTCAGGTTTGCGTCCGGGCCCTGAACGGTCGCCCCTGGCTTTCAACGGCTGCATTCACAACGTTCGAATAAACGGGGAACCTCAAGACCTGAGCTACCGACCCTCGGGGGGAGGACGGCCGCAAGGGGTTGAGAGCAAGGTAATGACGAAACTGTGCTACTGCACATGTGCACCGCAGCCGTGGTCAGTAATTCTTCTTGGTATTTTACATTTGAGTCACCTGTAATTTTTTTCAAACGTTGCCATGTAAATGCAAAACTCTGTGTAAATGATTTGCAAAAACACACAAAAAAAAACAAATTCAGTGGCAAAGATATACAGTATGTAAGGGTGTACACACACACACACACACACACACACACACACACACACACACACACGCACACACACACACACACACACACACATACTAAACACAGCAATAAAATTAATGACAACACGACTGTGTGCTCTTGTGAGGTTTGACTTCATACTGTCGTCCTCTCTGATTCTGTCACCAGGCTGACGGCATCCTTGCAGGGTGTCATTCCTGCAGCGTGTGTGCACAGGGCACGTGCCGAGAGGGCGCCGAGACCGGTGTGACCTGCGACTGTCCTCCAGGACGCACCGGGGCCTTATGCGACCAGACGACGGCTCCCAGCCCCTGTCAGAGCAGCAGGTAGGAAGACATGGACGCTTAGGAAGAAACCGTTCATGCTGCTGTGCCATAATTAGCATCTGATCATTTTTCAAACCTTTAAGTTTCACTGACAAACACATTTCTATCATCTATGATATTTATTGAACTATTTTTCTAACCTGTCTTCCCACTGTCCTTCTTCATATTTCAGATGTGTTCACGGCGTGTGTGTGCCGAAGGGTCAGTCCTACAGTTGCCAGTGCAGCGAAGGTTACCAGGGTCAGTACTGCGACCGGCGGCAGGAGCCCCCGGCCTGCAGGGGGCAGCGCTGCGGCCGCGGAGAGTGTCGCGTGTCCGAGGCAGGGGAGCCGGTCTGTCACTGCCAGCCCGGATACATCGGACCCGCATGTGACACCGGTAAGACACCGGACGCACTCATCACCAGTTCGGACGGGTGGATTTGAACCCCGGCGGCAGCTTCCTCACCGTGTCCCTCTGTGTGTGTCGCTGTGCAGAGCTCACGTGTCAGGGGGAGATGGTGAGGGAGCAGCTGAAGCGCCACCAGCCCATGAGAACGTGCACGTCCACCAGCAAGATCCCCCGCATGGACTGCCCCCGCTCCTGCCAGGCCGCGGCGCCCCCCGGCGTCTGCTGCGGCGTCACCAAGACCAGGCGGAGGAAGGTGGTGTTCCGCTGCACCGACGGCTCCTCGTACTCGGAGGAGATGGAGACGGCTCTGGAGTGCGGCTGCTCCAAATGCCCGTTGTAACGGCGCCGCGGCGTGTTTGCCCCGCGACGATCACTGCTGCCTTTTTGTGAATTCTACACGCCGCTCTGAAAGTTTTTTTTTTTTCAAGAGCACCAGCTTTTTTTTTTTTTTTTTTTTTTTTTTTTGGAATTTCCACTTTTTGTTTGACCGCTGCCAAGTCTGCTGCCGAGAGAAACCACAAACAAAACAAAAGGGACAAGCGTGCGTGTTTTTTGACAGAGAGAAAATATATTGTAAGATATAAGTGAGAAGAAAAACATAGAACTTATTTTTATTATGGATTTTTTTTTTCTAAAAGATGATAAAAGGACTGATGAGTTGTTTTTTTAATATGTTGGTTATATAATGTGTTACATAGTATAAAAAAAAGTTATTTTGTACCTTGTAAGAAGGAAAAGTACACAGCAAAATAGATTAACATTCCTTAAAAGTATATGAATTTCTATGTATGTATAAATCTATATAATGATGTACGTTAACCCAGTGAGTTTTGTATCTCCTGAGTGTATCTGCATGATGTGAGTGCCGATGTGTGCGAGGCTCTGAGAGGACACTGAGAGAGGGGAGAGCGGGGAAAGAAGAAGCGAAGCGCTCCACGTGGAAAAAGGTGTCAGTCTTTTGTTGCTCTCTCTCTTGCGGAGGCCATAAGGGAACTGTGTGTGCCTGGCTAACCTGCTTCACTATATCATGGACATCATCCTCACATGTGACTTCACCCGAGAGACTCTGTCCACAGAGACCGCCTAACAATTTGTTCTAATACTGTGTTTTTGTTTTGTTTTGTTTTTAGTTTTGCTGTTGCACGCAGGACTCGGAGCCACGTGAGGTTTGACTATGAAAAGGAAAAAGAAAAAAAAAAAAAAACTTCTGTTACTCATTATTAATCAAGGATTCCCTCTGAAATCAATCAGCATTATGTTCATACTTTATCTTTACGTACCGGAAATCCGTGACTGTAAAGTCTTTACTGGGCAAGTGACAATGTTTCCCAAAGATATATATCTGAAGACACACCAAAACCCTGAAAATGTAAAGTCAGTATATGGGAAACAGTGGTGGATTATATTCTGTATGCGCATAAAAAATGTATAAAAGATAATCTGAACTCTAGTAATCAGTCACATAAACACTACATGCAGAAAGTAAGGAAGCGTTTCCAGGAATGGATTTGAAAAACCTGATATGAACTCAACTGTCTGATCACACATGCATGTTCCTCACAAACGAATAATCAGGTTTTCCGTTGGTTTAAGATTTATTGCTAAGATTAAGGTACCATGCAGGTGTGAACATTAAAGGTGTATTAGATGTGTGTTTTGGACACTAGTCCTCCCACAGGCAAACAAACTGTTAAGCTACATACAAAAAGTAAAGGGAAAAAATATGTTTGTTGTTGGAAGTCAAGAAAACGAGTGAGCACAACCAGTGAAGGGCAGATGAAGCTTCATGAACCATGTCTTTATCTCCTGAAGCCACTAGATGGTGCTATATGTTGAAGAAATGTTTGAGAGCACACTGCCAGTCCTTCAGCCTCTTTGAGTTATGAGTGCCATCTTGTGACTTTGGAAAATAAAGGCAGTGGTTGAAGAAGCTTCATGAGACACAACCCTCATCCCACAAATGCACGTCCTTTACAAATGTGTAATCAAACCTTATTCCTTTGGTTTAAGATGCAGGAACCACACAGGTGTGCTTATTTTCTTTATCTAATGGGAAATTTCTCCACATTCAAGAAATGATGATTGTCGATTACTATTGCAGCAACACGTCATCAGTAGAGTCAAACTAACCTGTCTAACCAGTGTTACACTTTAAGGCAGTTTTTTATGATAATTGGCCTTGATGCTGTTTCTAAGTCCCAGCAGAATTCAACGAAGAAAAAAAGAAGAACTTGAAATGTTCCAAAATGACATTCCTGAGTTTTACATTTCCAAGTGGCCTTGAAAGAGTTTACCAAACTTCTCCGTCAGGGTGAGTGGCTCAGAGGCGACGGTGCAGCAGCGTGGTGATACACTCAGATCACCACATAAAGGTCACGGCTACTGGAGTAGACCGATGGAGCTCCTCAGCACCACTTCCTGAAGCCTTTTTCCTCAACATTAAAGCTTTAGCAGAACAGCAGCTGAAACAAAACAGCTGAAAGTAGTGCTGTGAACAAGTTTTTGCTGTTGTTGTTTTTCTTCAATGAAACACGGAAGTTTTGCAGCAATGAATGTCAACAGTTTCTTCCAACTGATCAATATTTTTGAGTCATGTAGCAAATGTCTCCTTTCTACATGATAATGCAGTGGAAAAAAAAAATGCTGACCTCTTCTAGGTCCCAAAGGACACAAAGTCATAATCATAATGTGAGTAAAAGTCATTAGAAAATACTTTTTTTCAGCTATTATTATTGTTATCAGACATCATTGTCATAGAGTGCTGGTGATTTGTCAGTGTTTTGTCATCTGAACCATGATGTGCTTTATTATCTGTCTGGAGGAAATTGTTGCTCAGTAAAAGGTTAAAACTTAGAAGCATATTGCATTCACACAAGGAGAAACAAAGATGATTTATATCCCCAAGTCAAGCATACGGTACGAACTTATGCAGAGAAACAATGTTTTGGGGAAACTTAACATGAAAAAGAAATATTTTTTTTGGCTCCTGATTTTCTAAATGAGGAAGATAAACTGATTTGGGAGAAAAATCAAATTAGCCACTAAAAAAAAAGTCCCATCTAACAAGATACAATTAGAAGAAACTATCTCAAATACAGTTTTGACTCTGTTTTCCTGAAATAAAGGGTCCAAAATCTATTTTATTGATGTGGAAAACCTTTTTTTTTTTTTTTTAACTGTTTTCTCTCTTTAAAACTTGCATGAATCACACCCTGTTTAAACTGTCTTTGTCAAAATCTGTGAATAAGTTTCAAAAATCTTATGTCATTTTTTTTTTTGGCTCTTTCTGATTTCAAAATTCCCATTTTTATTTTAATTGAGATAAAAATCCTAATATGTAAACTTTGCATTGAATTAACTTTTTTGCCAGTTTATAGACAATAATTTCAGTGTTTTTGATTTTCGGAGATAAACAATCTAAACTTGTTTCCCTCTTTGTTTTAGTATTTTCACAGAAACTTCAGGAACTTATTAATTTTTTTTTTTACTCTTTCAATGTATCTTGAAAGATGAGCAGGATCTGCATTTGTGGGAGGTTTTGAGCAATAGATACTTTTACATGTAATAAACATATAAAACAAATGAAAAAAAAAAACACTTTTTTCATTATTTTGGGAAAACTGAGAAAAATAAATATGTAACATAGCCTTAAGATATATATTTTTTGAAATATAGTTTGATAATGAATTGAAGGAGTAGTTCTCCAAAGTAAATCATAATACAATTTGAAATTGCTTCAGAAAAACGCCTTTTTGGAAATTTTCTTGTGAATATTCGTTCACTTTTCAGGTAAAGCTTGTGAGTGCCATATGTTTCTATGGACATCCGACAGGTTGATGGAGGGTAACATTTCATGATTAAAAAGAGCCTTTCATTTGTTTCTATCTGATGACGGTAAACCTCCACGGTGCACAGAGAACCACAGAAACACGTCAAGTTTACAGTTTCAAGGCCCATATCTGACTAACACAATTAAACGTATATCAAAAAGAATATGACGTTACTACTACTGTACTGTTTACCTTGTATACATTGTTGCTTTTGTTTACAACAGATGCCAATGGTTGCTGCATTTGTGCAGTTACTTTGTGCAGCCCTGCTATTTTACGTTTGAAGCATATCAGTGTTATCCCTGTACGACAAAACTCACTTCACTGCTCAGTCTGATCCCTCTTCTCACTTCTCCGCTTTATTCTTCCTCCTCCTCCTTTCTCCACTCCATCTTCACTATTCCCCAGATGAGCCTTCACTCTCACCTTCGCCCTTCTTCACGTCCTCTCATCTTCATCGTGAAGGTTCAGTTCCTCATTGTGAATGGATCCAAACACCTCAGTTAACAGTTACTGGCAGCATAATAACTATAAAGTCAGTCACTTCGATTGTAGAGGTTAAAAAAGACATGATTATGTGAGTGATGATAAGTGATGCTTATGTTGAATGTTGAAATAAAACTACCGATGAAACTATAATAAACTCTCATGTCTGAGTTCTTCAGGTGAAGCCAGGAAATGAATTTCAACTGAGTTCAAGGAAAACTCGACACAGAGCGGCAAGCTACTGGAATCAAAGAGGGATATTCTCACTGTGAGGCAGGAGTGCTTCACTGCCTCACAGTAATAACCAGGGACCCATTTACACAATGTTTCAATTGAAAACATATCATTTTTTTGTTTTTCTTTCACAATAGTTCCACGTTTACACAGGAACTTGTAGAAAGACACAGAAATGACAGCAACACTGAAAATGATGTAGTTCTCATATTTAACCACGAGGGGGTGCTGTTGTTTTATTTAAATGAAGCCACACACATATAAGGAGCCATGACATCTTTTCCAGAAGTGACCCATGAGGCCCAAAATGGAGGCATTGTGACCACAGACAGGTGAAGTGAAAAAACACTGATGCCTCTTCATCATGACTCCTGTTGGTAAAGGTCTGAAGTGAAGACAGGAAGCGAACGACCAGCCTGCAGAGAAGAACATTAAATTTGTTTGAGTTCATTTGACAATGACTGGATCACAGCAGCGATTATGGGTCGTTCCTGATCTGCTGTGGTCCAAAAGCAATGAAGGAGTGACAGCGAGTTGAAGGTTTTCTCCTGTGGTCAGATCCAGCAGAGAAGCTCCTGCAGCTCAAAGTCGTGCTGGTTCTGAGTGGAAGCTGTCAGAATACACACTGGATGTGGCTGCAGAGTGGAGAAACCCACTGATTAGGAAAGTGGTCATATTGTTATGACAGGTTGGAGTCAACTTCATTGACTCCGTCTATGGGAACAGGGGAAAACACAGCTTTTCTGAAACGCTGCTACTGCATGTGAACAACATGGCTGTGAGAGACACGATTTTTTTCTTTTTTTATAAGATACTTCAAAGCTGAGAACTGAGTTTAGGATTACAAATCATTCAAAAATTAAGATTTTTTTTTTAATAGAAAAAAGAAATTGCCAATGCTTTCTTTTTTTTTTTTTTGTAAAAAGAAAAACACGTAGATGAGTTATTTCCTGTGTAACATCATACAGGAAGGAGACGCCTCCACAGAGGAACAGCAGCGCTGCCACTGCTGCTCTCAGCTTCTGAAAAGGAGCAGAAGCTACTATAAAGGGGCTTTTTTCACATCAGTCACACAAATCAAAAGTAGAAACCACAACAAAGCAAGTCAAGAAATAAATACAAAGACAGGTAAACTGACATAAACCCACAGTGACCAAACTACTTCCAGAAAGACGCAATAAGTCACCTCTTTGTAATAAGAGCAAAAATTAACTAAATACGGAAAGGAAATAAACAAAAGAGAATCACCTTACAAACCAAGTGAGAAAAAGAAAAGGGGTTGTGTGATGAATTAACAAAATGAACACTTCTCATACAGTTATTCTATTAAAATAGTAATAAAGTGAACAATTTGATTTCTGTTTCTTTCGGGCTGCAGATGAACATGTCCCGTCACAGCGAGTGTTTGGCAGCTGGAGAAGAACCAGACGCTGGTGGGAACACGTCGCTGGAAGAACAGGTTAAGAGGAAGCTGTATCCATTAAACTCAGGATGAGTCTGCAGAGCAGCAGCGTTCCTGAGCTCGGATGAGTGAAGCAGCGGCTTTCCGGGTAGCAATAGAACAGATCCTGGTGTACAAAAGGAAAATTCTATTACCAACACAAAAGATTACATGAGGGCCATATATTCTACATGTCAATCACGCCATAAAGCCCACAGTGAAGGAGAGGGGTTGTAATATCCTCCATCATCGTCAGCCTCCAAGAAGAGGACAAACATTTATATACCTTTAAAAAAAATACAATAAAAACAAAAGATGTATTGGCCAGAGCAATTCACTTGTTAAAAAGTGTGCAGCACGGACCCTCAGGTTTGCAGACAGCTTAATGTAGGTTGGGAACTGTGAACTGTGGTTAGACCACATATCTGAGAATTAGGGGAGTTCACACGATCAGAGGAACAGAACCCCTTATAAAAGACTCCGTCTGGAGACTCTTCACCATCAGAGAGCTCAGGACTTCAGGTAAATATTCATCACATACACATTTCTAAAAGTAGAATTTGACTTTCTGGTGCCAGAAAAGCTTCACTGTAAATCCGATGACCCAAAATATAGTTGATCTTGAATTTAGCTAATTGGTGACTTCTTGGTCATTATCATTGTTCTTGGTATTAGTTATTGTAGCAGTAATAGCACTGATCGATTGATTGATTGATTGATTCATTCATTCATTAGTTCATTCATTATTTCAGTTCATCACATGAAGTAAAGTGTATTCTTTTTGATCAAACCACACCTGCAACAAACAAAAGTATTGTCAGAGAGGGTACGGTTATCACTGATGAAACCAGACTGTGAACTTTCTTCTTTCTCCACAGAGGAGCCATGAGGATCCAGGTCGTGTGTCTGCTGCTGGTGCTGCTGGCTGCTTCTGTTCTCTCCAAGGATGAGAACCTCCGTCCTACATACGACAAGTTCAAAAACCAGCATATCATTAAGCAAATGAATACCAGTGATTGTGACGACGTTATGAGAAAGAGAGAAATCTTTGTCAGGAAAAACAAGAGAAACGCATGTAAGCCTGTCAACACCTTCATCCTGGCCGATGAAAGCAAGGTGAAATCAGTCTGTGAGAAAGGCACACGACAAGGGAAGTATGTCAAAAGCAAGGCAGTCTTCAACCTGATTGCTTGTAAGTTGACAAATAAGAAAACCAAGTACCCTAAATGCAAATATGAGGGTACAAAACTTTCCAAGAAGAAGATTCTAATTAAGTGTATAAACAAGTTTCCGGTGCACTATGAGGGAGACCTCAGATACTGTGAAGCCTGACTGAACACCTGGTTTGAACACCTGTCTTAATAAATCACCTCCTGCATTTAATGTGGTCGTTTCTTGCACTTTGTTGGCTTTTTTTCAGTGAATCGGGGAAAACAGGTATAAAGACATTTGGATGTCATTGTAAACTAAGCCACCTTCTGAGATCACTCTGCTCCAATGTGAATTAATCTACATGATAAATTGTCACCTTATTTCTGTCATCAGCAAACAAAATAAACCGTAGTATTTTTTTCAAAGCAATTTATGTAGAAAACACATAAACAAAAGCAGTGATTCAAGTACACCACTTGAAGAAACTTAAAAGCTTCTTTTGAAGTCTTGATGTTGGTAATGTAACTTATCTCATATCTCAAAGCACTAAAGATATATCTCATAATTTAAAAACGAGAGAAGTGACAGTTTGACTTTATTTAGAGTTTATTTGATGAGTGGAGTAACTGTAACTATACAGGGAACATGCATTTCATATAAATCAGCAGATGGTTGGATGTGTACGCCAGACGTCGGCTTTCAAAAGCTCAGTTTCAGAAACTTGTATTAAACACTTTGAGCATAACTTTGCAAAACTGCATCCACTGATCCTGCAGGCAGAAACGTTTTTGACCACATCAGTCTGTAGAGACACACTGTGGTGAAGACGGTTGATGTCAGCTTATTTTCACTAGAAAATTCAAATTCATTCACAGGTTTGGTAAAAAGAACATTAAATGGGCACATTATTAGATCGTTCATGTCCAAAAGATTGAAATTTGCTCTACTTCAGGGTCATTATGCTCTTATTACGACATTTTCCTTGAAAAAGCTCACTTTACTCAGCTTCTGACACAGTTAAAGTTCTGCTTTCTGAAGAAAAATAAGGAAACTCTGTGCTGGTCCTACGATGGTGGTGAACTGGTGACTGAACCCTCAGGAGGATGAATGCACAAGAAATGATGCATGGATGGAAAATGGATGGTATTGGAGGCTCTTTGTCTGTTCTCACTGACATATTTATGACAGTGAAATTACAGTTTCATGAATTCCTGGTGAGAATGGTGATGTGATTATTTCTGACAGCACAACAATATTTCTGGTCCGAGTCAAGTTGGGAGCTCGCCTGCGTGGTCTGTTCATGTCCTGCATGTGTCAGACTGCAGGTCTGCTTTCTTCCAAGTCAGCGAGTTAAAGCTGGATAAACAGGGAGAATTTGGACAGTTTGACTTAAATTAAGATGAGATTTCTAACCTATCAGGTTGTTTTCTACTGTGATCAAATATTACTTCATTCATGAACAATAATCCTCTTAACTCAGTGTAACTTCCTTCCAAATTATGTTTAAAAATATTTGACCTGTCTTTCTAGCTTCACAGCAGTGTGTTAAAGTGTATTCACAAATTCACGAGAAAAAAGTAGCACCAAAGGTGACTGCTGTGGTCTGCTGCTCCTCTGACCAGAAACACTGATGAGTCATTTAACAGGATGTTTAATTTTCACACTAATAAAATGGTTGGTTGAAGTTCAGGTGGTTACAAAGACATAAAAATCAAATTTTCACACGATTGAAACATGCAAGTCCCAGACTATCTGTTCAGATACCCCCTTTTACCTGAAACCTGCTGCATGTGGATGATGTGGGGAAGAACTTATATCAAAAAACAGTTCTTCTACATTTACTTAATGGTGAAATTAATGTGTCATCACAGTTGTGCTGAATCCAAATACGTGCTCAGTATCTAAGTTGCACACATTGCATTGAAACAAAATACTGTTTATAATAGTTTGCCTGAATTACAATACTTCACTCAATGCAATCTGAGGGAACATGCAATCTCAACACAGAAAGTTAAACTGAGTGGGTCAGAACATCTACTAGTTGTCAAGCATAAACACAAAACAAAGACAACAGTTTATGGTGTAAGTTAGTATTTCATCATGATTTGATATCCTGAAGGGAAAATAGAGATTTAGGACTTTTTATACAAAGTGATTCGCTGCTGTCTCACCTCAGCTGCACAGTTCACTCTCACCATCCAGCAGCTTTGACCTGGTCAGCTCTCTTTCGTGAAACAACTTCAAAATAAGGGCGCCCTCTGGTGGCAGCAACCTTAAACAGCCAGACAACAACTTCAAGTGGAATTTTTTTTTCTCAGTCCACAATAAATCTGTTTTTCTGCTGCCTTTGTACATATTCTGCTGATGCAATTTCAACGAATTGAACTGCAATGAATGAAGAAAGGTGGTGAGAAGAGGACTTGTTTTCATAATTAGTGAACAAAAAACACATCAATGAAATGCATATTCCAAACACTTCTGTAAAGATCTCACTGTTCTTGCCATGTGCCCACTGACTCAGAAACAGATGCTGTGGTTATCCATTTCCCAGCTGAACAATGACGAGACATCAGAGTCTTGAACACAGGAAGTCTGAGGTGAGAACATCATGACGAAGCTCACAACCTGAGGTTTAGTTTTCAACAGGCGATGCATGAAGGTAACGTTATGTGGTGCTTCAGAAAGACAATGTCGTTTGCACAGACACAATTAACAATTGAAGTGATTTACATCAACATGTAAAATTAAAAGAAGTCATCATAAATATAATACAACAGTGTAACACGGTGCAGCATAAAAGCATAAAGGAGTCGTCACAATAATTAAAAGTAGTTTCTGCGTGTTTGTTTCTGACTCTGAACAGAAAGCAGGTTGGATCCAGATGAGATGAGGATGTTTCTTAACGTGTGAAGATTAGACATGAAATGCATGCTGGGCCTAAATAATATTGTTCTCAGTATCAGTATTTTCTGATGTTTGATCTGCTGTGGTCAGTGGTGAGATAAGGAGCTTCACATTCTCACAAGTGAGAAAACATATTGAAAATGTTACATGTCAGGCAGTGAAGTTATATATTAGCTGTCTCAGTTTTGGAGCAGCTTGAAGACTGTCAGCAGTCTGCATGTTTTCTGTCTGTTTGCACGGGTTTTTCTGTGGTGCTGGAGGTTCTTCCCACAGTCCTTCGGGTTATTGAGTGAATCTAAATATGGATGTAAACGTGAATGTGTGTCAGAAGCAAAGAAACAAAGGATTTAAATGAGGGAGGTCTAATAAGAGAAAGCACAAACTGCCTTTTTTAAGTTGTTCAGTCATTTTCTGAGTGGTTATTTTTAGTCCCACATCAGTCGTTAAAATAGACGTTTACACTGAAGAAAAGGTTTTATTTTTACTAAAGAAATTACTTTTAAAATCAAGTTTTGGAATCATGTAAAAATATTCCAAATGGTTTTGTTCATAGGCAGTTTGATGTGGATTTAGTATAGTGACCCCTGTTTCCTGTCAAACAGGGAAACCGGGTTGCTGTTGGTGAATAAAATGCAGCAGGAGGTGAGACGCGGGTCTGCAGGCAGTGGGAAAGGCGTCTAAAAAGGCGAGAGTTAGCGGGTCGCAGACACGGGTAGACCCGCTAGTTGCAGTGGGAAAGGGGTATTGACCGCGTCCCTCGTGGTGTCTTGTGGGGGGTGCTCCGGGAATACGGAGTCCGTGGTCCCTTGTTAAGGGCCGTCCGGTCTCTCTATGACCGGAGTAGGAGTCTGGTCCGCATTGCCGGCAGTAAGTCGGACCTGTTCCCGGTGCATGTTGGACTCTGGCAGGGCTGCCCTTTGTCACCGGTTCTGTTCATCATTTTTATGGACAGAATTTCTAGGTGCAGCCAGGGGCCGGAGGGGGTCCGGTTCAGGGAACACAGGATTTCATCTCTGCTTTTTGCAGATGATGTTGTCCTGTTGGCTTCATCGAACCCGGACCTACAGCATGCACTGGGGCAGTTCGCAGACGAGTGTGAAGCGACAGGAATGAGGATCAGCACCTCCAAATCCGAGGCCATGGTCCTCAACCGGAACAAGGTGGCCTGCCCCCTCCAGGTCAGTGGAGAGACTCTGGCCCAGGTAGAGGAGTTTAAGTATCTTGGGGTCTTGTTCACGAGTGGGGGACGGATGGAGCGTGAGATTGACAGGCGGATCGGTGCAGCGTCTGCAGTGATGCAGTCGTTGTATCGGTCCGTTGTGGTGAAGAGGGAGCTGAGCCGAAAGGCGAAGTTCTCGATTTACCGGTCAATCTACGTTCCCACCCTCACCTATGGTCATGAGCTTTGGGTCATGACTGAAAGGACAAGATCCCGGATACAAGCGGCCGAAATGAGCTTCCTTCGTAGGGTGGCTGGGCGCTCCCTTCGAGATAGGGTGAGGAGCTCAGTCACCAGGGAGGAGCTCAGAGTAGAGCCGCTTCTCCTCCACATCGAGAGGAAACAGCTGAGGAGGCTCGGGCATCTGCTTAGGATGCCTCCTGGACGCCTCCCTGGGGAGGTTTTTCGGGCATGTCCCACTGGGAGGAGACCCCGGGGAAGACCCAGGACATGCTGGAGAGACTATGTCTCTCGGCTGGCCTGGGAACGCCTTGGGATCCTCCCGGAAAAGCTGGAGGAAGTGTCTGGGGACGGGGAAGTCTGGGCTTCTCTGCTGAGACTGCTGCCCCTGCGACCCGGCCCCGGATAAGCGGTGGAAGATGGATGGATGGATGGAACTGAATCTAAACATATTTCCTCTTGTAGTTTCAAAGAAACTTCGGGAAATTACTAATTTTTCTACTCTTTCAATGTATCTTGAAAGATGAGCAGAGTCAAAGCTGTCAGAATACACACTTAAAGGTGCTGTAGGCAGGATTCCGCATCTAAGCAAGATGGCGATTTGACCCATCTAAGATGGCGATTTGAAACCCAGCACAGCCAATCCTTTCCTGTTTTCTCTGACATCACGCCCTTACGCAAGTTAAGCCCCTCCCACAAGAACGTGTGACGAATGCCCCTCAACCAATCACGGTTAGAGCCTCAGGGGCTCTTCTGATTGGTCAAAGATACCTGGAGCTGTCGAGATTCCTTTTCAGCTCAGAACAGAGACAGATGGAAACGCTGCACCCTCGCGGTAGTGCAATTATGCTACACTCCTAAAGGATTATCAATGGATACTCTGACATTTAATCCAAAGAAAACACAGAAAAATTAGCATTGACTAGCAAAATCCTGCCTACAGCACCTTTAATGTGGCTACAGAGTGGAGAAACCCACTGATTAGGAAAGTGGTCATATTGTTATGACAGGTTGGAGTCAACTTCATGAAAATACTGCAACACTGTCCACATGGGAACAGGGGAAAACACAACTTTTCTGAAACGCTGCTACTGCATGTGAACACCACGGCGTGACAGATAGTTTTTCTGCACAGGTATAGGTTGATGGACAACTGACAACAAAAACAATTTTTTTCTTTTTTATAAGATACTTTTTAGCTGAGATCTGAGTTTAGGATTACAAACCATTCAAAATTTAAGATTGATTGATTTATTTTTTATAGAAAAAAGAAATTGCCAATGATTCTTTTTTTTGGGGGGGTGGGGGTCGTGTAAAAAGAAAAACACGTATTTTATCTGCCCATTTGACAAACTCGAAATTGAAGCAAATCACAACAACGTTCATGTTCATAATGGAATAGAAGCATGGAGGCCAGGGGTTTGTTTGTGTTATTTATTTGTGAGAATACTTAATAACTGTGTCACATATGGTGGAACTGCAGTGATCCGAAGATGTGGATCCATTTTAAAGAAATGTGAAAAATTAAAAATGTCATCCATGAAAGTAAATAAAAACGGAAAAGGGTGAGCTCAATGAGAAGCTGAGGCTTACAGCTCGAGGAGATCAGGACCTCAGATTCACTCTCGCACACTCTAAACTCAAAGACGAATACACTCAACACCAAGGGGAGCAGAGCACATCACACAGGAAGGAGACGCCTCCACAGAGGAAGAGCAGCGCTGCCACTGCTGCTCTCAGCTTCTGAAAAGGAGCAGAAGCTACTATAAAGGGGCTTTTTTCACATCAGTCACACAAATCAAAAGCAGAAACCACAACAAAGCAAGTCAATAAATAAATACAAAGACAGGTAAACTGACATAAACCCACAGTGACCAAACTACTTCCAGAAAGACGCAATAAGTCACCTCTTTGTAATAAGAGCAAAAATTAACTAAATACGGAAAGAAAATAGACAAAAGAGAATCACCTTACAAACCAAGTTGGAAAAAGAAAAGGGGTTGTGTGATGAATTAACAAAATGAACACTTCTCATACAGTTATTCTATTAAAATAGTAATAAAGTGAACAATTTGATTTCTGTTTCTTTCGGGCTGCAGATGAACATGTCCCGTCACAGCGAGTGTTTGGCAGCTGGAGAAGAACCAGACGCTGGTGGGAACACGTCGCTGGAAGAACAGGTTAAGAGGAAGCTGTATCCATTAAACTCAGGATGAGTCTGCAGAGCAGCAGCGTTCCTGAGCTCGGATGAGTGAAGCAGCGGCTTTCCGGGTAGCAATAGAACAGATCCTGGTGTACAAAAAGGAAAGTTCTATTACCAACACAAAAGATTGATCCTTCGATGTCGGCTCTTCCTATCATTGTGAAGCAGAATTCACCAAGCGTTGGATTGTTCACCCACTAATAGAGAACGTGAGCTGGGATTAGACCGTCGTGAGACAGGTTAGTTTTACCCTTCTGATGATGTCTTGTTGCAATATATTCTACATGTCAATCACACAATAAAGCCCACAGTGAAGGAGAGGGGTTGTAATATCCTTCATCATCGTCAGCCTCCAAGAAGAGGACAAACATTTATAAACCTTTTAAAAAAATTCTAAATAAATAAAAACAAAAGATGTATTGGCCAGAGCAATTCACTTGTTAAAAAGTGTGCAGCATGGACCCTCAGGTTTGCAGACAGCTTGATGTAGGTTGTGGTGAACTGTGGTTAGACCATATATCTGAGAATTAGGGGAGTTCACACGATCAGAGGAACAGACCCCCTTATAAAAGACTCCGTCTGGAGACTCTTCACCATCAGAGAGCTCAGGACTTCGGGTAAATATTCATCACATACACATTTCTGAAAGCAGAATTTGACTTTCTGGTGCCAGAAAAGCTTCACTGTAAACCTGATGACCCAAAATATACTTGATCTTGAATTTAGCTAATTGGTGACTTCTTGGTTATTATTATTGTTCTTGGTATTAGTTATTGTCCCAGTAATAGCACTGATCGATCGATTGATTGATTCATTCATTAGTTCATTTATTATTTCAGCTCATCACATGAAGCAAAGTGTATTCGTTTTGATCAAACGACACCTGCAACAAATAAAAGTATTACCAGAGAGGGTACGGTTATCACTGATGAAACCAGACTATAGGTGAACTGTGAACTTTCTTCTTCCACAGAGGAGCCATGAGGATCCAGGTCGTGTGTCTGCTGCTGGTGCTGCTGGCTGCTTCTCTTCTCTCCATGGATGAGAACCTCTGTCCTACATACGAGAAGTTCAAAGAGCAGCATATCAATAAGCAAATGAAGACCAGTGATTGTGACGAGGTTATGAAGAGAAAAATCTTTGTCAGGAAAAACAAAAGATGTAAGCCTGTCAACACCTTCATCCTGGCCGATGAAAGCGAGGTGATATCAGTCTGTCAGAACGGGACACCACAAGGGAAGTATGTCAAAAGCAAGGCAGTCTTCAACCTGATTGCTTGTAAGTTGACAAATAAGAAAACCAAGTACCCTAAATGCAAATATGAGGGTACAAAACCTTTCAAGAAGAAGATTCTAATTGAGTGTGAAAACAACTATCCGGTGCACTATGAGGGAGACCTCAGATACTGTGAAGCCTGACTGAACACCTGGTTTGTGCACCTGTCTCAATAAATCACCTCCTGCATTTAATGTGGTCGTTTCTTGCACTTTGTTGGCTTTTTTTCAGTGAATCGGGGAAAACAGGTATAAAGACATTTGGATGTCATTGTAAACTAAGCCACCTTCTGAGATCACTCTGCTCCAATGTGAATTAATCTACATGATAAATTGTCACCTTATTTCTGTCATCAGCAAACAAAATAAACCGTAGTATTTTTTTCAAAGCTTACATAAGCAATTTATGTCGAAATATGAAAACAAACGCAGTGATTCAAGTACACCACTTGAAGAAACTTATAAGCTTCTTTTGAAGTCTTGATGTTGGTAATGTAACTTATCTCATATCTCAAAGCACTAAAGATATATCTCATAATTTAAAAACGAGAGAAGTGACAGTTTGACTTTATTTACAGTGTATTTGTTTGATGAGTGGCGTAACTGTAACTATGCAGGGAACATGCATTTCATATAAATCAGCAGAAGGTTGGATGTGTACGCCAGACGTCGGCTTTCAAAAGCTCAATTTCAGAAACTTGTATTAAACACTTTGAGCATAACTTTGCAAAACTGCATCCAGAGCTGCACTGATCCTGCAGGCAGAAACGTTTTTGACCACATCAGTCTGTAGAGACACACTGTGGTGAAGACGGTTGATGTCAGCTTATTTTCACTAGAAAATTCAAATTCATTCACAGGTTTGGTGAAAAGAACATTAAATGGGCACATTATTAGATCGTTCATGTCCAAAAGATTGAAATTTGCTCTACTTCAGGGTCATTATGCTCTTATTATGCTCTTATTACGACATTTTCCTTGAAAAAGCTCACTTTACTCAGCTTCTGACACAGTTAAAGTTCTGCTTTCTGAAGAAAAATAAGGAAACTCTGTGCTGGTCCTACGATGGTGGTGAACTGGTGACTGAACCCTCAGGAGGATGAATGCACAAGAAATGATGCATGGATGGAAAATGGATGGTATTGGAGGCTCTTTGTCTGTTCTCACTGACATATTTATGACAGTGAAATTACAGTTTCATGAATTCCTGGTGAGAATGGTGATGTGATTATTTCTGACAGCACAACAATATTTCTGGTCCGAGTCAAGTTGGGAGCTCGCCTGCGTGGTCTGTTCATGTCCTGCATGTGTCAGACTGCAGGTCTGCTTTCTTCCAAGTCAGCGAGTTAAAGCTGGATAAACAGGGAGAATTTGGACATTTTGACTTAAATTAAGATGAGATTTCTAACCTATCAGGTTGTTTTCTACTGTGATCAAATATTACTTCATTCATGAACAATAATCCTCTTAACTCAGTGTAACTTCCTTCCAAATTATGTTTAAAAATATTTGACCTGTCTTTTTAGCTTCACAGCAGTGTGTTCAAGTGTATTCACAAATTCACGAGGACAAAGTAACACCAAAGGTGACTGTTGTGGTCTGCTGCTCCTCTGAGCAGAAACACTGATGACTCATTTAACAGGATGTTTAATGTTCAAACTGAAAAAAAAAACACAGACTCTGTCGTCGTTGCCTTGTGGTTGGTTGAAGTTCAGGTGGTTACAAAGACATAAAAATCTAATTTTCACACGATTGAAACATGCAAGTCCCAGACTATCTGTTCAGATACCCCTTTTTACCTGAAACCTGCTGCATGT
The DNA here is from genome assembly GCF_902148845.1 of Salarias fasciatus. NCBI lineage: Eukaryota > Metazoa > Chordata > Actinopteri > Blenniiformes > Blenniidae > Salarias > Salarias fasciatus. The sequence goes on along the minus strand of NC_043746.1, from coordinate 22,407,064 downwards.
GGATGATGTCTGGAAGAACTTATATCAAAAGCAGTTCTTCTACGTTTACTTAATGGTGAAATTAATGTGTCATCACAGTTGTGCTGAATTATATGGCTCACTAAGGCTCAAACAGGGGCAATGCAGAGAACAGTGATTTATAGGGCAGCTAATTTGTGGAGCAATCTATCTTCTGCTGTAAGAAATGAGAACAACATAAAAAGGTCTAAAATCATGGTGGCTAAAATTTTTAAAACGTAATTTAATTGTTGGTACACTTTTTGTGTTGTTTGATGCTTTAATCGTTTTACTGTCTTTTTCATTATACTTTAATTATGTATATGCATTCTCTTACCTATTTATCTGTATTCTACTGACTAATGTTTTTATGTATTGCTTTTTATGATTGCTTACTCTATCTTAAGTAGGCATGGACCCCAGGAAGATTAGATGTGGCAACTAATGGGGATCCATTCACATATAAATAAATAAATAAATAAATAAATAAATAAATAAATAAATAAATCCAAGTACGTGCTCAGTATCTAACTTGCACACATTGCATTGAAACAAAATAGTGCTTAAAATAGTTTGCATGAATTAGAATACTTCACTCAATGCAATCTGAGGGAACATGCAATCTCAACACACAAAGTTAAACTGAGTGGGTCAGAACATCTACTAGTTGTCAAGCATGAACACAAAACAAAGACAACTGTTTAAGGTGTAAGTTAGTATTTCATCATGATTTGATATCCTGAAGGGAAAATAGAGATTTAGGACTTTTTATACAAAGTGATTCGCTGCTGTCTCACCTCAGCTGCACAGTTCACTCTCACCATCCAACAGCTTGTCAGCTCTCTTTCATGAAACAACTTCGAATAAGGCGCCCTCTGGTGGCAGCAACCTTAAACAGCCAGACAACAACTTCAAGTGGAATTTTTTTTTGTCTCAGTCCACAATAAATCTGTTTTTCTGCTGCCTTTGTACATATTCTGCTGTTGCAATTTCAACGAATTGAACTGCAATGAATGAAGAAAGGTGGTGAGAAGAGGACTTGTTTTCATAATTAGTGAACAAAAAACACATCAATGAAACGCATATTCCAAACACTTCTGTAAAGATCTCACTGTTCTTGCCATGTGCCCTCTGACTTAGAAACAGATGCTGAACAATGACGAGACATCAGAGTCTTGAACACAGGAAGTCTGAGGTGAGAACATCATGACGAAGCTCACAACCTGAGGTTTAGTTTTCAACAGGCGATGCATGAAGGTAACGTTATGTGGTGCTTCAGAAAGACAATGTCGTTTGCACAGACGCAATTAACAATTGAAGTGATTTACATCAACATGTAAAATTAAAAGAAGTCATCATAAATATAATACAACAGTGTAACACGGTGCAGCATAAAGGAGTCGTCACAATTATTAAAAGTAGTTTCTGCGTGTTTGTTTCTGACTCTGAACAGAAAGCAGGTTGGATCCAGATGAGATGAGGATGTTTCAAAACGTGTGAAGATTAGACATGAAATGCATGCTGGGCCTAAATAATAATGTTCTCAGTATCAGTATTTTCTGATGTTTGATCTGCTGTGGTCAGTGGTGAGATAAGGAGCTTCACATTCTCACAAGTGAGAAAACATGGAAAATGTTACATGTCAGGCAGTGAAGTTATATATTAGCTGTCTCAGTTTTGGAGCAGCTTGAAGACTGTCAGCAGTCTGCATGTTTTCTGTCTTTTTGCACAGGATTTTCTGTGGTGCTGGAGTTTCTTCCCACAGTCCTTCGGGTTATTGAGTGAATCCAAATATGGTTGTAAACGTGAATGTGTGTCAGAAGCAAAGAAACAAAGGATTTAAATGAGGGAGGTCTAATAAGAGAAAGCACAAACTGCCTTTTTTAAGTTGTTCAGTCATTTTCTGAGTGATTATTTTTAGTCCCACATCAGTCGTTAAAATAGACGTTTACACTGAAGAAAAGGTTTTGTTTTTACTAAAGAAGTTACTTTTAAAATCAAGTTTTGGAATCATGTAAAATATTCCAAATGGTTTTGTTCATAGGCAGTTTGATGTGGATTTAGTATAGTGACCCCTGTTTCCTGTCAAACAGGGAAACCCGGTTGCTGTTGGTGAATATACTTCAACATGTTCAAAAAAAAAAAAAAAAAAAAATGACATGTCCACTCCACTGCTTGGTTAAACAAAAATCCATTTATTGTCCACAGTCTCACTTATGAGTCGACCTGTTGCACTTTCCACAGCTGCTGTCTGCTTACCAATGCAGATACCCCTTTTCCCCGTTCAAATGAACCGAACACCATTAAACAAACAATTCCACGACATGACCTAAAAACTGTTCTTCTCCCTGATCAGCCTCACTGTTACGTCCCCCCTTTAAGATGTTCAAAAGCGGCCAAGCCAGGAGCTGGGGAAAACGCAACAACCTGTGCGTAGGTTTACGGGGCTGATGTAAATTAGGCTCTCGGTGGTCCGAAGGCAGAACAAGGCAAACAACTCAAAAGTACTCAGGTGGCCTTTTCCAAAGGAAAAGGGAATTTTATGTAACTGAACATATAATTCAACAGAAGCAGAATGACAGTCAAATTTACAAGTTACAAATACCAGAACGCAGCCAGCAGGCTTTAAACAAAAAGCTGGCATAAAACAAAAATGGGGAGAGCGAACAGAGGGCAGGAGGACGTAGGAGAAGGGCCCTGTGGGCGGTGCCACGAAACACAAAAACCCTAAACTTCCCCTACACCTTGACCCTGTGACCCTAACTACCTCAACCAGTGACTCGCCCTGTCCAATTAACTAAGCCTGAACCTTACCTGCCTGCTACAGAAGATCGTGGCAGCCGCCCACGCTTACCTAGTGTGTATAGACAGGATTTTTCCTCCGTGCAGAAATGTAGACCCCGGGGTGTCTTACCTGGAGCCCTTCTCCCACAGGGAACAAAGCAATATATCGGGGCAGAACTTGAGGATGATTGGATGACAGGTGTCCAGGATGATTGCTGGCAGGACAGGTGAGGTCTTGGATGAAGGGCTGGAGAAAGGAAGGAAAAATGCCACGACTGGACACCTGGGGAGACAGACATGATCAACCCCTGACACATAAAGGCAGCAGCCTCAACACTCACCTGCCTGATTATATGACTTTACCTCATTCACAGCAGGGTGGGAGGTTCTCAGTGGTGAAGGTCAGGGCAACAATAAATAAAATACTTTTATTATTATTATTGTTATAAGTTGTCATCATCATACAGTTCTGGTGTTTTGTCAGTGTTTTGTCATCTGAACCATGATGTACTTTATTACCTGTCTACAGGAAATTGTTGCTCAGTAAAAGGTTAAAACTTAGAAGCATGTTGCATTCACACAAGGAGAAACAAAGATGATTTATCTCCCCAAGTCAAGCATATGGTTCGAATTTATGCAGAGAAACAATGTTTTGGGATAACTTAACATGGAAAAGCAGATTTTTTTTGGCTCCTGATTTTCTAAATGAGGAAGATAAACTGATTTGGGAGGAAAATCAAATTAACTACAAAAAAAAAAAAAGTCCCATCTAACAAGATACAATTAGAAGAAATGATCTCAAATACAGTTTTGACTCTGTTTTCCTGAAATAAAGGGTCTAATATTTTATTGATGTGGAAAAACTTTCTTTTGTTTCTTCTATTTTCTCTGTTTAAAGCTTGCATGTATTACACCATGTTTAAACTGTCTTTGCCAAAATTAGTGAATAAGTTACAAAAATCATATTATGTTATTTTATTTTGGCTATTTCTGATTTCAAAATTCCCATTTTATTTGAATTGAGATAAAAATCCTAATATGTACACTCTGCATTGACTTTTTTGCCAGTTTATAGACAACAATTTCAGTGCCTTTAATTTTCGGAGATAAACTGAGACAGAACATTTTCCCCTCTTTGTTTAAGCACTTACAGTGAAGCAGTACCTTCAAAAACTGATCAGTTTTTTACTCCTTCAGTGTATCCTGAAAGATGAGCAGGATCTGCATTTGTGGGAGGTTTTGAGTAATAAAGAGTTTTACATGTAATAAACATACAGTATAAAACAAATGAAAAAAAAAACTAAACATTTCTTTCAATATTTTGGTAAAACTGAGAAAAGTAAATATGTAACATAGCCCTTAAGATATATATATATATATATATATATATATATATATATTTAAAATATAGTTTGTTAATGAATTAAAGGAGTAATTCTCCAAAGTAAATTATAATATAATTAGAAATTGCTTCAGAAAAACACCTCTTTTGAAATTTTCTTGTGAATATTCGTTCACTTGTTTCAGGTAAAGCTTGTGAGTGCCATATGTTTCTATGGACATCCGACAGGTTGATGGAGGGTAACATTTCATGATTAAAAAGAGCCTTTCATTTGTTTCTATCTGATGACGGTAAACCTCCACGGTGCACAGAGAACCGCAGAAACAAGTTTACAGTTTCAAGGCCCATAGCTGACTAACACAATTAAACGTATATCAAAAAGAATATGACGTTACTACTACTGTACTGTTTACCTTGTATACATTGTTGCTTTTGTTTACAACAGATGCCAATGGTTGCTACATTTGTGCAGTTACTTTGTGCAGCCCTGCTATTCTACGTCTGGAGCATATCAGTGTTATCCCTGTACGACAAAACTCACTTCACTGCTCAGTCTGATCCCTCTTCTCACTTCTCTGCTTTATTCTTCCTCCTCCTCCTTTCTCCACTCCATCTTCACTATTCCCCAGATGAGCCTTCACTCTCACCTTCGTCCTTCTTCACGTCCTCTCATCTTCATCGTGAAGGTTCAGTTCCTCATTGTGAATGGATCCAAACACCTCAGTTAACAGTTACTGGCAGCATAATAACTATAAAGTCAGTCACTTCGATTGTAGAGGTTAAACAAAGACATGATTATGTGAGTGATGATAAGTGATGCTTATGTTGAATGTTGAAATAAAACTACCGATGAAACTATAACAAACTCTCATGTCTGAGTTCTTCAGGTGAAGCCAGGAAATAAATTTCAACTGAGTTCAAGGAAAACTCGACACAGAGCGGCCAGCTACTGGAATCAAAGAGGGATATTCTCACTGTGAGGCAGGAGTGCTTCACTGCCTCACAGTAATAACCAGGGACCCATTTACACAATGTTTCAATTGAAAACATATCATTTTTTTGTTTTTCTTTCACAATAGGTCCACGTTTACACAGGAACTTGTAGAAAGACACAGAAATGACAGCAACACTGAAAATGATGTAGTTCTCATATTTAACCACGAGGGGGTGCTGTTGTTTTATTTAAATGAAGCCACACACATATAAGGAGCCATGACATCTTTTCCAGAAGTGACCCATGAGGCCCAAAATTGAGGCATTGTGACCACAGACAGGTGAAGTGAAAAAACACTGATGCCTCTTCATCATGACTCCTGTTGGTAAAGGTCTGAAGTGAAGACAGGAAGCGAACGACCAGCCTGCAGAGAAGAACATAAAAGTTCTTTGTGTTCATTTGACAATGACTGGATCACAGCAGCGATTATGGGTCGCTCCTGATCTGCTGTGGTCCAAAAGCAATGAAGGAGTGACAGCGAGTTGAAGGTTTTCTCCTGTGGTCAGATCCAGCAGAGAAGCTCCTGCAGCTCAAAGTCGTGCTGGTTCTGAGTGGAAGCTGTCAGAATACACACTGGATGTGGCTGCAGAGTGGAGAAACCCACTGATTAGGAAAGTGGTCATATTGTTATGACAGGTTGGAGTCAACTTCATGAAAATACTGCAACACTGTCTACATGGGAACAGGGGAAAACACAACTTTTCGGAAACGCTACTGCATGTGAGCACCACTGCGTGACACATTTTCTGCACAGGCATGGGTTGATGGACAACTAACAACAAAAACACCACTTTTTTCTTTTTTATGAGAAACTTTTCAGCAGAAATCTTAGGTTAAGATTAAAAACCATTCAAAACTTAAGTTTTTTTTTGCTTGTTTTTTGTTTATATGAAAAAAATTGCTTATCTTTGGAGGGAAGAAAGGGTGTAAAAAGAAGAATACGTGTTTTATCTGCCCATTTGACAGATTTGATCTTGAAACAAATCACAACAATGTTCATGATGGAATAGAAAAATGGAGGGTTTGTTTATTTTATTTATTTGTGAGAATACTTACAACTGTGTCCTGATATGGTGAAAGTGAGGTGATCAAGAGATGTGGTTCAATTTTAAAGAAATGCGAAAAATAAAAAATGTCATCCTTGAAAGTAAATGAAAAGAGAGAAGGGTGAGCTCAATCAGAAGCTGAGGCTAACAGCTCGAGGAGATCAGGACCTTAAAAGTAAAGACGAATACACTCAACACCAAGGGGAGCAGAGCACATCACACAGGAAGGAGACGCCTCCACAGAGGAACAGCAGCGCTGCCACTGCTGCTCTCAGCTTCTGAAAAGGAGCAGAAGCTACTATAAAGGGGCTTTTTTCACATCGGTCACACAAATCAAAAGTAGAAACCACAACAAAGCAAGTCAATAAATAAATACAAAGACAGGTAAACTGACATAAACCCACAGTGACCAAACGACTTCCAGAAAGACGCAAAAAGTCACCTCTTTTTAATAAGAGCAAAAATTAACTAAACCTACACTAAGGAACTTTTCAACCTTAATAAAACATTCTAATATCTTTTGTGATGATACATCGACTTACAACAAGTTGAATGACCCCTCTGTCACGGGCTGAGGGCGTCAGTATTGCTTTCACTTGGACTGAGCAGCGGTGAGGAGGGTGGTAGGAACCCTGCACACTAAAAGACTCCAAATGTGCGGACTGCTTTACGGCATGCGTCACATCATGATATAACATTGTTCAGCCATCATTAGATTCATTACCTCGTCGCTATCCATCCTTCTCACTGCCACTGGAAACAAATGAAGGCGTGTTCGGTCTGACAGCACGCCACCGGGAGCAGCATTTTACCACGCCACGCGCTGGGCCTCATGGGAACTGTAGTATTCCTTCAGGCAAAACACTACCGCTTTTGTCCACTGGCGCCGCCAAAATCAACGAAAACTGAAAGTTCTTTCGTGTTGCTTTAAATACGGAAAGGAAATAGACAAAAGAGAATCACCTTACAAACCCAGTTAGAAAAAGAAAAGGGGTTGTGTGATGAATTAACGAAATGAACACTTCTCATACAGTTATTCTATTAAAATAGTAATAAAGTGAACAATTTGATTTCTGTTTCTTTCGGGCTGCAGATGAACATGTCCCGTCACAGCGAGTGTTTGGCAGCTGGAGAAGAACCAGACGCTGGTGGGAACATGTCGCTGGAAGAACAGGTTAAGAGGAAGCCGTATCCATTAAACTCAGGATGAGTCTGCAGAGCAGCAGCGTTCCTGAGCTCGGATGAGTGAAGCAGCGGCTTCCTGGGTAGCAATAGAACAGATCCTGGTGTACAAAAGGAAAATTCTATTACCAACACAAAAGATTACATTAGGGCCATATATTCTACATGTCAATCACGCCATAAAGCCCACAGTGAAGGAGAGGGGTTGTAATATCCTCCATCATCGTCAGCCTCCAAGAAGAGGACAAACATTTATATACCTTTAAAAAAAATACAATAAAAACAAAAGATGTATTGGCCAGAGCAATTCACTTGTTAAAAAGTGTGCAGCACGGACCCTCAGGTTTGCAGACAGCTTGATGTAGGTTGGGAACTGTGAACTGTGGTTAGACCACATATCTGAGAATTAGGGGAGTTCACACAATCAGAGGAACAGACCCCCTTATAAAAGACTCCGTCTGGAGACTCTTCACCATCAGAGAGCTCAGGACTTCAGGTAAATATTCATCACACACACATTTCTAAAAGTAGAATTTGACTTTCTGGTGCCAGAAAAGCTTCACTGAAAACCTGGTGACCCAAAATATAGTTGATCTTGAATTTAGCTAATTGGTGTCTGGTTGGTCATTATTATTGTTCTCGGTATTTGTTATTGTAGCAGTAATAGCATTGATCGTTATGACTGGTCAGTCATTCATTCATTCATTCATTATTTTCAGTTCATCACATGAAGCAAAGTGTATTCTTTTTGATCAAACGACACCTGCAACAAATAATAGTATTACCAGAGAGGGTACGGTTATCACTGATGAAACCAGACTGTGAACTTTCTTCTTTCTCCACAGAGGAGCCATGAGGATCCAGGTCGTGTGTCTGCTGCTGGTGCTGCTGGCTGCTTCTGTTCTCTCCAAGGATGATAAGCTCAATCGTCGATACAAGAAGTTCAGAAAGCAGCATATCAATAAGCAAATGAATACCAGTGATTGTGACGAGGTTATGAGAAAGAGAAAAATCTTTGTCTGGGAAAACAAAACATGTAAGACTGTCAACACCTTCATCCTGGCCGATGAAAGCGAGGTGATATCAGTCTGTGAGAACGGGACACCAGAAGGAGAAGAAGGAGAGTATGTCAAAAGCAAGGCAGTCTTCAACCTGATTGCTTGTAAGTTGACAAATAAGAAAACCAAGTACCCTAATTGCAAATATGAGGGTAAAGAACTGTCTGAGAAGAAGATTGTAATTAAGTGTATAAACAACTATCCGGTGCACTATGAGAGAGACCTCAGATACTGTGAAGCCTGACTGAACACCTGGTTTGTACACCTGTCTCAATAAATCACCTCCTGCATTTAATGTGGTCGTTTCTTGCACTTTGTTGGCTTTTTTTCAGTGAATCGGGGAAAAGAGGGACAAAGACATTTGGATGTCATTGTAAACTAAGCCACCTTCTGAGATCACTCTGCTCCAATGTGAATTAATCTACATGATAAATCGTCACCTTATTTCTGTCATCAGCAAACAAAATCAACCGTAGTATTTTTTTCAAAGCTTAAGCATAAGCAATTTATGTAGAAATATGAAAACAAAAGCAGTGATTCAAGTACACCACTTGAAGAAACTTATAAGCTTCATTTGAAGTCTTGATGTTGGTAATGTAACTTATCTCATATGTCAAAGCACTAAAGATATATCTCATAATTTAAAAATGAGTGAAGTGACAGTTTGACTTTATTTAGAGTTTATTTGATGAGTGGAGTAACTGTAACTATACAGGGAACATGCATTTCATATAAATCAGCAGAAGGTTGGATGTGTACGCCAGACGTCGGCTTTCAAAAGCTCAGTTTCAGAAACTTGTATTAAACACTTTGAGCATAACTTTGCAAAACTGCATACAGAGCTGCACTGATCCTGCAGGCAGACAGGTTTTTGACCACATCAGTCTGTGGAGACACACTGTGATGAAGACGGTTGATGTCAGCTTATTTCAACTAGAAAATTCAAATTTATTCACAGGTTTGGTGAAAAGAACATTCAATGGGCACATTATTAGATTGTTCATGTCCCAAAGATAGAAATTTGCTCTACTTCAGGGTCATTATGCTCTTATTATGCTCTTATTACGACATTTTCCTTGAAAAAGCTCACTTTACTCAGCTTCTGACACAGTTAAAGTTCTGCTTTCTGAAGAAAAACAAGGAAACTCTGTGCTGGTCCTACGATGGTGGTGAACTGGTGACTGAACCCTCAGGAGGATGAACGCACAAGAAATGATGCATGGATGGAAAATGGATGGTATTGGAGGCTCATTGTCTGTTCTCACTGACATATTTATGACAGTGAAATTACAGTTTCATGAATTCCTGGTGAGAATGGTGATGTGATTATTTCTGACAGCACAACAATATTTCTGGTCCGAGTCAAGTTGGGAGCTCGCCTGCGTGGTCTGTTCATGTCCTGCATGTGTCAGACTGCAGGTCTGCTTTCTTCCAAGTCAGCGAGTTAAAGCTGGATAAACAGGGAGAATTTGGACAGTTTGACTTAAATTAAGATGAGAGTTCTAACCTATCAGGTTATTTTCTACTGTGATCAAATATTACTTCATTCATGAACAATAATCCTCTTAACTCAGTGTAACTTCCTTCCGAATTATGTTTAAAAATATTTGACCTGTGTTTCTAGCTTCACAGCAGTGTGTTAAAGTGTATTCACAACTTCACGAGGACAAAGTAACACCAAAGGTGACTGCTGTGGTCTGCTGCTCCTCTGACCAGAAACACTGATGACTCATTTAACAGGATGTTTAATTTTCACACTAATAAACAAACCAAACAGCTGTCGTCGTTGCCTTGTGGTTGGTTGAAGTTCAGGTGGTTACAAAGACATAAAAATCAATTTGTCAGACGTTTGAAAATGCAAGTCCCAGACTATCTGTTCAGATACCCCCTTTTACCTGAAACCTGCTGCATGTGGATGATGTGGGGAAGAACTTATATCAAAAAACAGTTCTTCTACATTTACTTAATGGTGAAATTAATGTGTCATCACAGTTGTGCTGAATGAAAATACGTGCTCAGTATCTAACTTGCACACATTGCATTGAAACAAAATAGTGTTTATAATAGTTTGCCTGAATTACAATACTTCACTCAATGCAATCTGAGGGAACATGCAATCTCAACACAGAAAGTTAAACTGAGTGGGTCAGAACATCTACTAGTTGTCAAGCATGAACACAAAACAAAGACAAACAGTTTATAGTGTAAGTTAGTATTTCATCATGATTTGATTTCCTGAAGGTATAATAGAGATTTAGGACTTTTTTTCCAAGTGATTCGCTGCTGTCTCACCTCAGCTGCACAGTTCACTCTCACCATCCAGCAGCTTTGACCTGGTCAGCTCTCTTTCATGAAACAACTTCAAAATAAGGGCGCCCTCTGGTGGCAGCAACCTTAAACAGCCAGACAACAACTTCAAGTGGAATTTTTTAGTCTCATTCCACAATAAATCTGTTTTTCTGCTGCCTTTGTACATATTCTGCTGTTGCAATTTCAACGAATTGAACTGCAATGAATGAAGAAAGGTGGTGAGAAGAGGACTTGTTTTCATAATTAGTGAACAAAAAACACATCAATGAAACGCATATTCCAAACACTTCTGTAAAGATCTCACTCTGTTCTTGCCATGTGCCCACTGACTTAGAAATAGATGCTGAACAATGATGAGACATCAGAGTCTTGAACACAGGAAGTCTGAGGTGAGAACATCATGACGAAGCTCACAACCTGAGGTTTAGTTTTCAACAGGCGATGCATGAAGGTAACGTTATGTGGTGCTTCAGAAAGACAATGTCATTTGCACAGACGCAATTAACAATTGAAGTGATTTACATCAACATGTAAAATTAAAAGAATCATAATAAATATAATACAACAGTGTAACACGGTGCAGCATAAAGGAGTCGTCACAATAATTAAAAGTAGTTTCTGCGTGTTTGTTTCTGACTCTGAACAGAAAGCAGGTTGGATCCAGATGAGATGAGGATGTTTCATAACGTGTGAAGATTAGACATGAAATGCATGCTGGGCCTAAATAATATTGTTCTCAGTATCAATATTTTCTGATGTTTGATCTGCTGTGGTCAGTGGTGAGATAAGGAGCTTCACATTCTCACAAGTGAGAAAACAACTTAACCATTTATTATTATTATTATTATTTTTCTTTTTCCACAGAGGAGCCATGACGATCGTGTTTCTGCTGCTGGTGCTGCTGGCTGCTTCGGTTCTCTCGAAGGATGAGAACCTCCATCCGACATACGAGAAGTTCAAAAACCAGCATATCAAGACACAGACGAACACTCGTGATTGTAAAAGAGTTATAAGTCAGAGAGGAATCTTTAAAGTGGAAGACAACAAAAAAGTATGCAAGCCTGTCAACACCTTCATCCTGGCCGATGAAAGCAAGGTGATATCAGTCTGTCAGAACGGGACAAAACAAGGGAAGTGTATGAAAAGCAATGACAACTTCAAGCTTGTTACTTGTAGACTGACAAACAATCAAGCCGACTACCCTGAATGCTTGTATCAAGGAGCGCGTTACAACAGGCGTGTTTTACTTTTGTGTGAAAACCTGCTTCCTTTTCACTATGAGGCAAACTTTGGAAATTGCCTCGCCTGACTGAATGGCTGATTTGTAAACCTGTGTGAATAAACTCCTGGACAGCTTATTGTGTTTGTGTGGACTCTATTCTCTAATTGGGTGACTTTCTGACGGCACTAGGTCAAGCTGGATTTTATTTAGAGGATCACAGTAATAAGGTATGAAGACTTTTGGAAATCACAGTAAGTGAAACCACTTTCTGAGTTCATTCAATTCCAATGGGAATTTATCTACAGGCAGTTATAGATTGTCACCTGAACAGAAATACCAGTTTCATCATCCAAAAAACAAAACAAAACAAAACAAATTGTATTTTTTCTTTAAATCTCACACATGTCATTTCTGTAGAAATATGAAACCAAAATAAATGCTTCAAGTACACCACTTGCAGAAACTTACAAAAGCCCCTGTTTTCAAAGTCTTTCTGAATTGTCAGTAATGTAAGTCAGTAATGTTATTGCTTGTAGGGCAATCATCAAAAATGACATCAGCTATTTTCAAAGCACGAAACATACATCTCACAATTCAACAATGTGAGAAGTGACGGCTCTATTTTGTTGGACTTTACAGTATATATTTACTTGTTTAACACACAAATATGTTAGGAAGCAGGCTCCATGTTCTCCATGGATTTTTCTGCCACAATGAAAAAACATGTTTGACGTGTGTTAGAAGATACTTTGAATTAAGGTTAAAATGCACACACAGTTTCAGTTGGAACAGACTTCGTCAATGTGACACCTTGCTCAGCAGAGAGGGGGTTGAATAAGGCTGCGCTTTCTCGTAGTCTTTTGTTGAGAACTTGCTTTGATGTAATTGTAAGGAGAACCATGTGGAGACGATCACCTGGAGTGAAGAGGAACCCAGACGACGTCCTGCTGATTGAGCCAAGTGATAACAAGAAGAGGTCAAGCTGAAAAGACAATAAAGACAGTGGAATCATGAAGGCGGGACCCTGGGAGAAGCTGGACCTGGGAGCGAGGAGGACTGAGAGCAGGACTGAGGACCGAGAGAACAGATATGGCTGGAGACGAGAAGATGGAGGAGCTGGAGAGGAGACAGACTGAGGACTGTCGTGAAACCATTTCATCTGTTGTTGTAGTTTCATGGCTGAACAAATGTGATGTTGAATGTTGATCTGCTGTTGCCTATCTCTCCCAATATTAAGAATGATAGAAGGAAATGAAGGCTTAAGTCAAGTCAGCTTAAGCTTAGGTTTAGGTTGAATAAACAGAGAGAAGATGACCAGTTGATTTAAATAAAGAGTTCAAACCTATCAGGTTGTTTTTCACTGTGATCAAATATTAGTTCATTCATGAAGAGTAATCCTCTTAATTCAGTGTTATTTCTGTTTGAATTACATTTCAAAATGTTTGACTTGTCATTTAAGCTTCACAGCAGTGTGTTAAAGTGTTTTCACAACTTCACAAGAACAAAGTAACACCACAGGTGACTGCTGTGGTCTGCGATTTCTCTGACCAAAAACACTGATGACTCATTTAACAGGATGGCTGATGTTCACACCGAGAAAAAAAACAAACAAAAAAAACAAAAACGCAGACAGCTGCCATTGTTGCCTTGTAGTTGGTTGAAGTTCAGGTGGTTATAAACACATAAAAAACAATTTATCACACATCTGAAACATACAAGTCACAGACTATCTGTTCAGATACCCCCTTTTACCTGAAACTTGCTACCTGTGGATGACGTCTAGAAGAAGTGATTAAAAAAAATACACACATATATATATATATATATATATATATATATATATATATACAGTGTATATATATATATATATATATATATATATATATATATATATATATATATATATAGTGTGTATATATATATATATATATATATATATATATATATATATATATATATATATATATATATATATATATATATATATATATATATATATAATACATTCACTGTTTATCTCCAGTTGTGGTTAATTCATGTACATGATCAGTATTTGACTCGCACACATTGCAGTGAACAAAACAATACTTAACAACAGTTTGCATGAATTCTAATGCTTCATTATGCTATTAATATATATTTCAGTTACTTTAGCAAATTTAGAAGGGCAGTGCTCTGGTACTGATCCCAGCTGACGATGGATGGAGGCAGTTTCACCAGTCACACCTGCTCGTATGGAAACGAGCAATCTGAGGGAACATGCAAACTCCACACAGAAAACTAGACTCAAACGAGATACTAAGTGAGTCACTACAATGTGCAAACAATGCTCAAGCATGAACACAAAACAAAGTCTATTTATGCTTTAAGGATTTCATCATGATTTCACATCCTGAAGGCAAAATAGAGATTTAGAACTTTTGATATGTAGTGAGTCGCTACCGACCACCTCAGCTGCACAGTTCACGATCACCATCCAACAGCTTTAATCTGTCAGCTTCCTTTCATCACACAACTGCAACATAAGGGCGCCCTCTGGTGGCAGGAACCTTAAACAGCCAGACAACACTGTCACTTCTTACAAGTATCTCCAAACTCACACTCTTCACACACAGTGAAGACCAGGCCATGATAAGACAGGTCCAGCCCGAGGACAGAGGAAGGGAGCTGTCTGCCTCGGTTCAGTGTCTTTCACTTATACTGCACACTGTCACAAATCCTCTATTTGTGCAAGAAGCACAAACAAGAATATATGTGAATATTACAAATGAAATGCATGCTGGGCCTAAACCATCAGGAAGTAACCAAATATGATCAGAATTAGTAGTTGATGGTGAGGGGCTTGATCAGGGAGTCACAGTGAGAATATTATTCATCTCAGAATTAATATTTTCTGATGCTGGAACTTGATTGATCTGCTGCTGTGCACTCATGAGTGGTGAGATGGACTTACACTGATGATCACAGTACTTGTATGTTTACTTTAGGAAAATTGTTTATTCATGTGTTCTATACAGTACAGGAAACCATAGCAGGCTTCCAAAAGAGAGTGGCAGGATTATAAGAGACAGTGAGAGGTTTAGGCTATAAGAAAAATTATTTATATAAACACAATACCTCATTCTCATATTTATTCCATCTAATTCCATATGCATTAAGACCTACTAAGATGCACCAATTCTAATTCATTTTAATAAAGGCATTTTCTTGGTGTTTTACTTGTTTTAACTCAAGTGAGATGAAAAACCTTTTCTTTGGACTGTACATTTTGCAGTGGCAATAAAGTTTAATCCAGTATCATCTGAGACAAAATACAAAATAAGGAGTATTTTGATCATTTTATTTTACCTCAGTCTACAAAAGCAGTTTTTCCAAAAACGTGCTGGCAATTAATGTTCATTAAGAGTTTGACTGATACGTGCTAGTAAAAAGAAATAAGGTAAACACAGTTGCATGAAACTTCATGCAACTTTTTTGTTAATAAGCAGCATCTTCTGGCAAATCTTAATTTGACTCAATCTAAATGATATCTGCAGGTGCACAGGGTTTATGATCAATACTGACCTGATTGATTTTACGTGGACATTTTTGATCTGATGAGCTTTAGTTGTTTCTAAGTTAAATAAATAAACAAACAAACAAATAAATAAATAGTGCACTGAAATAAATTAATAAACAGTGAAACTATCTAACCAACAAAGACTATACTTAACTAACCTGAATAAAATATGTCTTGAGCACTAAGATCAGGCGCGGAGCCAGAGTCCCGTTGAAGAGGGGCGGGGACTTGTAGAGAACTCTTATATTTATTATTTCGCTTGTTAACAATTCACTTGGCGGATCTGATCTGGATCTGTACTGTATTTGGCCGCTGCCATAAAGGGACTGAATGAACAGCTTTAGCCTCAAAAATGAAAATAAAATCTCACACTGTGAACCATCAAAATATGAAAAGAAGACTCAATTTGCTTCCTAAACTGCCATACAACACGCAAAAACACAGTAAATCCAACAACCGACACTGCTCAGTAACAGCCTGTAATAGCACAGCTGATAAATTAGTAGCGTTAATAATGGGAATCGGAGACAGAAGGGCAAAATGGAGAATATGGATCGCTATTAGTAGAGGAGCAGTTTGCGCTATTTCAGCACCACGGACAGCGCCGCACATTAACCAGCGACCTGCCACCGACGGGACAGTCCAGCACCATGGTCAGCGCCATGGACTTCACCAATAATTCGCTCAAATCTGGGTCAGATAAAGGTGACAAAGTAAAGCACCCAACGGGGTGGGAAACACAGGACAGAAGATCAATGACATCCAGCGATGATGGATGGACAACAAACAAGGGTAAAAACACCATGTGTGGCCTGTCGATCATGCAATAACCAAGCAGACACGGCGGACCGCAACACAGCCCGCTATGAAAACAACGCTATTTAAGACATTCAACGCCAGACAGTTAGCATCTATGACAAGCTTATCGTAAGTCGTCGTGAAAATTGAATATGGAACGACTTACTGATGATGTTTTCGTCCAGCGATTGGGGAGTTTGAGTCTAATCCAGCAAAAAAAATCCACTGCAGCCAACACGAAATGACCAACTCCAACCGTTTGAACATGCCAGTCTCCATTTCCGAGCTATATACAGAGCTGTTATCATTATTATTGTATAGATGTTTTGTGATAGAAGTTTCCAGGGTCACACACACGTTTTATGTATAGATTCCAGACTACTACAACTTCCAGATCTGGAAGAATTCAAACCCACAGTGTACACAAGGAAGAGTCGATGCACAGAAACTTTTCACTCAGAGAGGGGAACTGCAGGGGAAAACTGAGCTTCAAAACCAGGAGTGTACAAACTACTATGAAGAGAATGTGCAACTTGGTCAGTGGAGTGAAGGTTTGTAAGGAACATTCAGCTCCCTTTAAAGAAAAAAAAAAAAAAGACCCGCTAATTAGGAGTTTAATGGGAGTTCCTCTGCTGTGACAGCTAGAAATAAGGAATATTAAACCAGGAGAATTATGTCCTTTAATGTCGAATAACCCCACGGAGATTAAAATTAGTTCAGAAAATGGTGGAAGTTCTCCTTTAAAATGCTGTGGAGATTCCAAAACTGTTTAATTTATATAGATATCAGTACGAGGAATAAAAGCTGACATTCTGAACTTCTGTCTAATATTCATCTCACAATCTTAAACCTAAATGTCTTCAGTTGAGCAACAAAAACAAAAGTATGGGAACATCAAGGCCAATTTATTTGAGGGACTGTTTATTCCATTCATTGTAAAAAAAACAAAAACAAAAAAACAGATCAAACCATACAGAACAAAATCAAAATTTTCTGTGTCAATCGTCTCCTCTGCCCCTTTATCTCAATCAATAAATAAATCAAATTTTATTAACAGAGTCTTTACGAAAACCCAAAGAAACCCAAAGTGCTTTATAACAAAACCATGAAACAAGACAGTACATAAAACATAAAAAAGGTGGGTCTTCAACTTCATTTCAAAAAGGCCAAGATCAGTGGTGGCACAAATTGGGGTGGGGGGTGGGGGTGGGGGGATTGTTTCTCAGCCTGAAGGCAGCGACAGCAAAGAAACGATCACCCCACTGTCTCTTGACCTAGGAATTGTAAGACAAGTTGATGTGGAGAACACAGAGCCCTGCCATGCTGATGGATAGTTAACATCTCAGATAGAGGAAGGCTGTTTAGTACATTAAAAAAGAATTAACAGTAGTTTAAAATCAATTATCATATAATCATATTATTCAAACATTGAAAACAGGCTGCAAGACACAAAAAAACAATGCATTTCACCAGTGTAGCAGGCTGCAGGGTTTTCCGAAGTGCCTGGGGGCTCCTGAAAATGGACGGATGATGTTTCCCTTTGAGTCACGATTTTGTCTCTTTGTAAGAATTGACGTGGTGCAACAATGAGCTACCACAAGAAAATCTAATCCCACGTTCCGAAAGAAAACAGCTTTTCAGCTGTGTGAATTTTAACATGGCGCATCAAATAACTCTTGCGGCAGAAACGTTTCCCACACGTTTCACAAGAATATGGCTTCTCACCTGTGTGAGTTCTCAAGTGGTAGAAAAAAACACTTCGTTGACTGAAACTTTTGCCACATGCTTCACAAGAATACGGCTTCTCACCTGTGTGAGTTCTCACATGGACCAACAAATTACTCTTTCGACTGAAATGTTCCCCACATATTTCACAAGAATACGGCTTCTCGCCAGTGTGAGTTCTCATGTGGGCCAACAAATTACTCGGTCGACAGAAACGTTTGCCACATGTTTCACAAGGGTACGGCTTCTCACCTGAGTGAGTTCTCACATGGCGCAACAGATGACTGTGTTGACTGAAACTCTTCCCACATGTTATACAAGAATACGGCTTTTCACCTGTGTGAGTCTTCAAATGGTCCAAAAAATGACTCCGCATGGTGAAACTTTTCCCACATGTTTGACAAGAATACAGTTTCTCAGCTGAGTGAATTTTCATGTGGATCAGCAAAGTACTCTGGAGAATGAAATGTTTACCACATGTTTGACAAGAATATGGCTTGTCACTTGTCACTTGTGTGAGTTCCCATATGGACCAACAACTTTGACCTGGTTCTTCTTGTTCCTCTCTGATATGTGGAGGTTCTGGTTTCACGTGGTCTTCTTCACACTGTAGAAGTCCTGGTTCTTCTTGCTCCTCTTTGATTTGTGGAGGTGCTGGCTCCTCATACTCCTCTTTAAACTGTAGACATTGTGATTCTTCTTGTTCCTCTTTGATCTGTGGAGGTTCTGGTTCTCCTTGCTCTAGATCATAGCTTGATTCCTGTTTAAAGACCTGATCTTTTCTCCAGTCATGATCCTGTTGAAGTTCTGGAGAGACAAAATCATACAAGATAAAGGTTGGTGACATTTCTTCCACAGTCCCAGCTTTAAAACAAACACTGGAACTCAAATGGTCACATTGCTAATGTTCATATTTCAGAAATAGCATTAAATCAGGTGCCAGCAGGCTCCAGCAGGTTCAATGAAACAGACGGACACAAGAACAGTGTTGTTTTCTTCTTTTTTGGTTGACATTGTTTTTCATTTTAATGGAGCTTTGACATATGAATTGATGTACTTTTAGCTTCATAATAAAGGCATTTGAACATATTACTATTATTATAACACTCTGTTCACCGTTTACCATGACACCTGATACAGGGTGATGAGGCTCAGTTTCCCCACAAGGCTATATGGTTGACTAGGCTGACTAGGATTTTAAGTTCTTGGGGAGTTCTTGGGGATAGTGTCATGAACACCAACAGGTATGTGAGGAGGCTGCTTGCTGACTTCAGTTCGGCAAAGTTCACAAACACACACACTTGTGTAAGTATATGTATGCATGCATATATATTAATCATATATTTGTACATATGAATATGCCCGTGCATAGGATGGAGGCCCTCCACGAGTCAGATTCATGTGTTCATTCAGACTTTCCCATACCTGTTCTGTGTAACTTGATTTGAGGTTTCAGGGTGATTTCCAGCAGTCTGTTCTGACGGGCAATATCCTTCTTGTACTGGACAATAGTTTGCTCAAACACGGCGAAGATTTCCACAGCAGCAGCAGTTAGTCTGTGGGTGGTCAAGTCTCTCACAGAGTCCAGGGAATCGTCATTTTCACCATCAGTAACAGTCACCTCAATGATATCCTCCTCCTGTTTAATGTGTGGAGCTTCATGTTCCTCCTGCTCCTGAATGGAGCTCGTCTTGTGCTTACCGATGTGTTGCTGTGGACTCTCTGGAGGGAAACAAGACAAACTGGTCGTATTTCAGTTCATCACATGAAGTAAAGTGTATTCTTTTTGAACAAACCACACCTGCAACAAACAATAGTATTACCAGAGAGGGTACGGTTATCACTGATGAAACCAGACTGTGAACTTTCTTCTTTCTCCACAGAGGAGCCATGAGGATCCAGGTCGTGTGTCTGCTGCTGGTGCTGCTGGCTGCTTCTGTTCTCTCCAAGGATGAGAACCTCCGTCCTACATACGACAAGTTCAAAAACCAGCATATCAATAAGCAAATGAATACCAGTGATTGTGACGACGTTATGAGAAAGAGAGAAATCTTTGTCAGGAAAAACAAGAGAAACGCATGTAAGCCTGTCAACACCTTCATCCTGGCCGATGAAAGCAAGGTGAAATCAGTCTGTGAGAAAGGCACACGACAAGGGAAGTTCGTCAAAAGCAAGGCAGTCTTCAACCTGATTGCTTGTAAGTTGACAAATAAGAAAACCAAGTACCCTAAATGCAAATATGAGGGTACAAAACTTTCCAAGAAGAAGATTCTAATTAAGTGTATAAACAACTATCCGGTGCACTATGAGAGAGACCTCAGATACTGTGAAGCCTGACTGAACACCTGGTTTGTACACCTGTCTCAATAAATCACCTCCTGCATTTAATGTGGTCGTTTCTTGCACTTTGTTGGCTTTTTTTCAGTGAATCGGGGAAAACAGGTATAAAGACATTTGGATGTCATTGTACACCTTCTGAGATCACTCTGCTCCAATGTGAATTAATCTACATGATAAATTGTCACCTTATTTCTGTCATCAGCAAACAAAATAAACCGTAGTATTTTTTTCAAAGCAATTTATGTAGAAAACACATAAACAAAAGCAGTGATTCAAGTACACCACTTGAAGAAACTTACAAGCTTCTTTTGAAGTCTTGATGTTGGTAATGTAACTTATCTCATATCTCAAAGCACTAAAGATATATCTCATAATTTAAAAATGAGAGAAGTGACAGTTTGACTTTATTTAGAGTTTATTTGATGAGTGGAGTAACTGTAACTATACAGGGAACATGCATTTCATATAAATCAGCAGAAGGTTGGATGTGTACGCCAGACGTCGGCTTTCAAAAGCTCAATTTCAGAAACTTGTATTAAAGACTTTGAGCATAACTTTGCAAAACTGCATCCAGAGCTGCACTGATCCTGCAGGCAGAAACGTTTTTGACCACATCAGTCTGTGGAGACACACTGTGGTGAAGACGGTTGATGTCAGCTTATTTTCACTAGAAAATTCAAATTAATTCACAGGTTTGGTAAAAAGAACATTAAATGGGCACATTATTAGATTGTTCATGTCCAAAAGATTGAAATTTGCTCTACTTCAGGGTCATTATGCTCTTATTACGACATTTTCCTTGAAAAAGCTCACTTTACTCAGCTTCTGACACAGTTAAAGTTCTGCTTTCTGAAGAAAAACAAGGAAACTCTGTGCTGGTCCTACGATGGTGATGAACTGGTGACTGAACCCTCAGGAGGATGAATGCACAAGAAAGGATGCATGGATGGAAAATGGATGGTATTGGAGGCTCTTTGTCTGTTCTCACTGACATATTTATGACAGTGAAATTACAGTTTCATGAATTCCTGGTGAGAATGGTGATGTGATTATTTCTGAGTGGTTATTTTTAGTCCCACATCAGTCGTTAAAATAGACGTTTACACTGAAGAAAAGGTTTTGTTTTTACTAAAGAAGTTACTTTTAAAATCAAGTTTTGGAATCATGTAAAATATTCCAAATGGTTTTGTTCATAGGCAGTTTGATGTGGATTTAGTATAGTGACCCCTGTTTCCTGTCAAACAGGGAAACCGGGTTGCTGTTGGTGAATAAAATGCAGCAGGAGGTGAGACGCGGGTCTGCAGGCAGTGGGAAAGGCGTCTAAAAAGGCGAGAGTTAGCGGGTCGCAGACACGGGTAGACCCGCTAGTTGCAGTGGGAAAGGGGTATTGACCGCGTCCCTTGTGGTGTCTTGTGGGGGGTGCTCCGGGAATACGGAGTCCGTGGTCCCTTGTTAAGGGCCGTCCGGTCTCTCTATGACCGGAGTAGGAGTCTGGTCCGCATTGCCGGCAGTAAGTCGGACCTGTTCCCGGTGCATGTTGGACTCTGGCAGGGCTGCCCTTTGTCACCGGTTCTGTTCATCATTTTTATGGACAGAATTTCTAGGTGCAGCCAGGGGCCGGAGGGGGTCCGGTTTAGGGAACACAGGATTTCATCTCTGCTTTTTGCAGATGATGTTGTCCTGTTGGCTTCATCGAACCCGGACCTACAGCATGCACTGGGGCATTTCGCAGACGAGTGTGAAGCGACAGGAATGAGGATCAGTACTTCCAAATCCGAGGCCATGGTCCTCAACCGGAACAAGGTGGCCTGCCCCCTCCAGGTCAGTGGAGAGACTCTGGCCCAGGTGGAGGAGTTTAAGTATCTTGGGGTCTTGTTCACAGTGGGGGACGGATGGAGCGTGAGATTGACAGGCGGATCGGTGCAGCGTCTGCAGTGATGCAGTCGTTGTATCGGTCCGTTGTGGTGAAGAGGGAGCTGAGCCGAAAGGCGAAGTTCTCGATTTACCGGTCAATCTACGTTCCCACCCTCACCTATGGTCATGAGCTTTGGGTCATGACTGAAAGGACAAGATCCCGGATACAAGCGGCCGAAATGAGCTTCCTTCGTAGGGTGGCTGGGCGCTCCCTTCGAGATAGGGTGAGGAGCTCAGTCACCAGGGAGGAGCTCGGAGTAGAGCCGCTTCTCCTCCACATCGAGAGGAAACAGCTGAGGAGGCTCGGGCATCTGCTTAGGATGCCTCCTGGACGCCTCCCTGGGGAGGTTTTTCGGGCATGTCCCACTGGGAGGAGACCCCGGGGAAGACCCAGGACACGCTGGAGAGACTATGTCTCTCGGCTGGCCTGGGAACGCCTTGGGATCCTCCCGGAAAAGCTGGAGGAAGTGTCTGGGGACGGGGAAGTCTGGGCTTCTCTGCTGAGACTGCTGCCCCTGCGACCCGGCCCCGGATAAGCGGTGGAAGATGGATGGATGGATGGAACTGAATGTAAACATATTTCCTCTTGTAGTTTCAAAGAAACTTCGGGAAATTACTAATTTTTTTACTCTTTCAATGTATCTTGAAAGATGAGCAGAGTCAAAGCTGTCAGAATACACACTTAAAGGTGCTGTAGGCAGGATTCCGCATTTAAGCAAGATGGCGATTTGACCCATGTAAGATGGCGATTTGAAACCCAGCACAGCCAATCCTTTCCTGTTTTCTCTGACATCACGCCCTTACGCAAGTTAAGCCCCTCCCACAAGAACGTGTGACGAATGCCCCTCGACCAATCACGATTAGAGCCTCAGGGGCTCTTCTGATTGGTCAATGATACCTGGAGCTGTCGAGATTCCTTTTCAGCTCAGAACAGAGACAGATGGAAACGCTGCGCCCTCGCGGTAGTGCAATTATGCTACACTCCTAAAGGATTATCAATGGATACTCTGACATTTAATCCAAAGAAAACAGAAAAATTAGCATTGACTAGCAAAATCCTGCCTACAGCACCTTTAATGTGGCTACAGAGTGGAGAAACCCACTGATTAGGAAAGTGGTCATATTGTTATGACAGGTTGGAGTCAACTTCATGAAAATACTGCAACACTGTCCACATGGGAACAGGGGAAAACACAACTTTTCTGAAACGCTGCTACTGCATGTGAACACCACGGCGTGACAGATAGTTTTTCTGCACAGGTATAGGTTGATGGACAACTAACAACAAAAACAATTTTTTTCTTTTTCATAAGATACTTTTTAGCTGAGATCTGAGTTTAGGATTACAAACCATTCAAAATTTAAGATTGATTGATTTATTTTTTATAGAAAAAAGAAATTACCAATGATTTTTTTTTTTTGGGGGGGTGGGGGTTGTGTACAAAGAAAAACACGTATTTTATCTGCCCATTTGACAAATTAGAAATTGAAGCAAATCACAACAACGTTCATGTTCATAATGGAATAGAAGCATGGAGGCCAGGGGTTTGTTTGTGTTATTTATTTGTGAGAATACTTAATAACTGTGTCACATATGGTGGAACTGCAGTGATCCGAAGATGTGGATCCATTTTAAAGAAATGTGAAAAATTAAAAATGTCATCCATGAAAGTAAATAAAAACGGGAAAGGGTGAGCTCAATGAGAAGCTGAGGCTTACAGCTCGAGGAGATCAGGACCTCAGATTCACTCTCGCACACTCTGAACATAAAGACGAATACACTCAACACCAAGGGGAGCAGAGCACATCACACAGGAAGGAGACCACCACAGAGGAAGAGCAGCGCTGCCACTGCTGCTCTCAGCTTCTGAAAAAGAGCAGAAGCTACTATAAAGGGGCTTTTTTCACATCAGTCACACAAATCAAAAGCAGAAACCACAACAAAGCAAGTCAAGAAATAAATACAAAGACAGGTAAACTGACATAAACCCACAGTGACCAAACTACTTCCAGAAAGACGCAAAAAGTCACCTCTTTGTAATAAGAGCAAAAATTAACTAAATACGGAAAGGAAATAGACAAAAGAGAATCACCTTACAAACCAAGTTAGAAAAAGAAAAGGGGTTGTATGATGAATTAACAAAATGAACACTTCTCATACAGTTATTCTATTAAAATAGTAGTAAAGTGAACAATTTGATTTCTGTTTCTTTCGGGCTGCAGATGAACATGTCCCGTCACAGCGAGTGTTTGGCAGCTGGAGAAGAACCAGACGCTGGTGGGAACACGTCGCTGGAAGAACAGGTTAAGAGGAAGCCGTATCCATTAAACTCAGGATGAGTCTGCAGAGCAGCAGCGTTCCTGAGCTCGGATGAGTGAAGCAGCGGCTTCCTGGGTAGCAATAAAACAGATCCTGGCGTACAAAAAGGAAAGTTCTATTACCAACACAAAAGATTGATCCTTCGATGTCGGCTCTTCCTATCATTGTGAAGCAGAATTCACCAAGCGTTGGATTGTTCACCCACTAATAGAGAACGTGAGCTGGGATTAGACCGTCGTGAGACAGGTTAGATTCACCCGACTGATGATGTGTTGTTGCAATATATTCTACATGTCAATCACACAATAAAGCCCACAGTGAAGGAGAGGGGTTGTAATATCCTTCATCACTGTCAGCCTCCAAGAAGAGGACAAACATTTAAATGCCTTAAAAAAAAATTCTAAATAAATAAAAACAAAAGATGTATTGGCCAGAGCAATTCACTTGTTAAAAAGTGTGCAGCATGGACCCTCAGGTTTGCAGACAGCTTGATGTAGGTTGTGGTCAACTGTGGTTAGACGGTCTAACTCTGTGCTGATGCTACGATGGTGGTGAACTGGTGACTGAACCCTCAGGAGGATGAATGCATTACAAACGATGCATGGATGGAAAATGGATGGTATTGGAGGCTCTTTGTCTGTTCTCACTGACATATTTATGACAGTGAAATTACAGTTTCATGAATTCCTGGTGAGAATGGTGATGTGATTATTTCTGGCAGCACAACAATATTTCTGGTCCGAGTCAAGTTGGGAGCTCGCCTGCGTGGTCTGTTCATGTCCTGCATGTGTCAGACTGCAGGTCTGCTTTCTTCCAAGCCAGCGAGTTAAAGCTGGATAAACAGGGAGAATTTGGACAGTTTGACTTAAATTAAGATGAGAGTTCTAACCTATCAGGTTGTTTTCTACTGTGATCAAATATTACTTCATTCATGAACAATAATCCTCTTAACTCAGTGTAATTTCCTTCCAAATTATGTTTAAAAATATTTGACCTGTGTTTTTAGCTTCACAGCAGTGTGTTAAAGTGTATTCACAAATTCACGAGGACAAAGTCACACCAAAGGTGACTGCTGTGGTCTGCTGCTCCTCTGACCAGAAACACTGATGACTCATTTAACAGGATGTTTAATGTTCAAACTGAAAAAAAAAACACAGACTCTGTCGTCGTTGCCTTGTGGTTGGTTGAAGTTCAGGTGGTTACAAAGACATAAAAATCAAATTTTCACACGATTGAAACATGCAAGTCCCAGACTATCTGTTCAGATACCCCCTTTTACCTGAAACCTGCTGCATGTGGATGATGTGGGGAAGAACTTATATCAAAAGCAGTTCTTCTACGTTTACTTAATGGTGAAATTAATGTGTCATCACAGTTGTGCTGAATTATATGGCTCACTAAGGCTCAAACAGGGGCAATGCAGAGAACAGTGATTTATAGGGCAGCTAATTTGTGGAGCAATCTACCTTCTGCTGTAAGAAATGAGAACAACATAAAAAGGTCTAAAATCATGGTGGCTAAAATTTTTAAAACGTAATTTAATTGTTGGTACACTTTTTGTGTTGTTTGATGCTTTAATCGTTTTACTGTCTTTTTCATTATACTTTAATTATGTATATGCATTCTCTTACCTATTTATCTGTATTCTACTGACTAATGTTTTTATGTATTGCTTTTTATGATTGCTTACTCTATCTTAAGTAGGCATGGACCCCAGGAAGATTAGATGTCACCCTGGTGGCAACTAATGGGGATCCATTCACATATAAATAAATGAATAAATAAATAAATAAATAAATAAATAAATAAATCCAAGTACGTGCTCAGTATCTAACTTGCACACATTGCATTGAAACAAAATAGTGCTTAAAATAGTTTGCATGAATTAGAATACTTCACTCAATGCAATCTGAGGGAACATGCAATCTCAACACACAAAGTTAAACTGAGTGGGTCAGAACATCTACTCGTTGTCAAGCATGAACACAAAACAAAGACAACTGTTTAAGGTGTAAGTTAGTATTTCATCATGATTTGATATCCTGAAGGGAAAATAGAGATTTAGGACTTTTTATACAAAGTGATTCGCTGCTGTCTCACCTCAGCTGCACAGTTCACTCTCACCATCCAACAGCTTTGACCTGGTCAGCTCTCTTTCATGAAACAACTTCGAATAAGGCGCCCTCTGGTGGCAGCAACCTTAAACAGTCAGACAACAACTTCAAGTGGAATTTTTTTTTTGTCTCAGTCCACAATAAATCTGTTTTTCTGCTGCCTTTGTACATATCCTGCTGATGTATTTTCAACGAATTGAACTGCAATGAATGAAGAAAGGTGGTGAGAAGAGGACTTGTTTTCATAATTACTGAACAAAAAACACATCAATGAAATGCATATTCCAAACACTTCTGTAAAGATCTCACTGTTCTTTCCATGTGCCCTCTGACTTAGAAACAGATGCTGAACAATGACGAGACATCAGAGTCTTGAACACAGGAAGTCTGAGGTGAGAACATCATGACGAAGCTCACAACCTGAGGTTTAGTTTTCAACAGGCGATGCATGAAGGTAACGTTATGTGGTGCTTCAGAAAGACAATGTCGTTTGCACAGACACAATTAACAATTGAAGTGATTTACATCAACATGTAAAATTAAAAGAAGTCATCATAAATATAATACAACAGTGTAACACGGTGCAGCATAAAGGAGTCATCACAATAATTAAAAGTAGTTTCTGCGTGTTTGTTTCTGACTCTGAACAGAAAGCAGGTTGGATCCAGATGAGATGAGGATGTTTCAAAACGTGTGAAGATTAGACATGAAATGCATGCTGGGCCTAAACAATAATGTTCTCAGTATCAGTATTTTCTGATGTTTGATCTGCTGTGGTCAGTGGTGAGATAAGGAGCTTCACATTCTCACAAGTGAGAAAACATGGAAAATGTTACATGTCAGACAGTGAAGTTATATATTAGCTGTCTCAGTTTTGGAGCAGCTTGAAGACTGTCAGCAGTCTGCATGTTTTCTGTCTGTTTGCACAGGATTTTCTGTGGTGCTGGAGTTTCTTCCCACAGTCCTTCGGGTTATTGAGTGAATCCAAATATGGTTGTAAACGTGAATGTGTGTCAGAAGCAAAGAAACAAAGGATTTAAATGAGGGAGGTCTAATAAGAGAAAGCACAAACTGCCTTTTTTAAGTTGTTCAGTCATTTTCTGAGTGATTATTTTTAGTCCCACATCAGTCGTTAAAATAGACGTTTACACTGAAGAAAAGGTTTTGTTTTTGCTAAAGAAGTTACTTTTAAAGTCAAGTTTTTGAATCATGTAAAAATATTCCAAATTGTTTTGTTCATGGGCAGTTTGATGTGGATTTAGTATAGTGACCCCTGTTTCCTGTCAAACAGGGAAACCCGGTTGCTGTTGGTGAATATACTTCAACATGTTCAAAAAAAAAAAAAAAAAAAAAATGACATGTCCACTCCACTGCTTGGTTAAACAAAAATCTATTTATTGTCCACAGTCTCACTTATGAGCCGACCTGTTGCACTTTCCACAGCTGCTGTCTGCTTACCAATGCAGATACCCCTTTTCCCCGTTCAAATGAACCGAACACCATTAAACAAACAATTCCACGACATGACCTAAAAACTGTTCTTCTCCCTGATCAGCCTCACTGTTACGTCCCCCCTTTAAGATGTTCAAAAGCGGCCAAGCCAGGAGCTGGGGAAAACGCAACAACCTGTGCGTAGGTTTACGGGGCTGATGTAAATTAGGCTCTCGGTGGTCTGAAGGCAGAACAAGGCAAACAACTCAAAAGTACTCAGGTGGCCTTTTCCAAAGGAAAAGGGAATTTTATGTACCTGAAGATATAATTCAACAGAAGCAGAATGACAGTCAAACTTACAAGTTACAAATACCAGAACGCAGCCAGCAGGCTTTAAACAAAAAGCTGGCATAAAACAAAAATGGGGAGAGCGAACAGAGGGCAGGAGGACGAAGGAGAAGGGCCCTGTGGGCGGTGCCACGAAACACAAAAACCCTAAACTTCCCCTACACCTTGACCCTGTGACCCTAACTACCTCAACCAGTGACTAGCCCTGTCCAATTAACTAAGCCTGAACCTTACCTGCCTGCTACAGAAGATCGTGGCAGCCGCCCACGCTTACCTAGTGTGTATAGACAGGATTTTTCCTCCGTGCAGAAATGTAGACCCCGGGGTGTCTTACCTGGAGCCCTTCTCCCACAGGGAACAAAGCAATATATCGGGGCAGAACTTGAGGATGATTGGATGACAGGTGTCCAGGATGATTGCTGGCAGGACAGGTGAGGTCTTGGATGAAGGGCTGGAGAAAGGAAGGAAAAATGCCACGACTGGACACCTGGGGAGACAGACATGATCAACCCCTGACACATAAAGGCAGCAGCCTCAACACTCACCTGCCTGATTATATGACTTTACCTCATTCACAGCAGGGTGGGAGGTTCTCAGTGGTGAAGGTCAGGGCAACAATAAATAAAATACTTTTATTATTATTATTCTCATAAGTTGTCATCATCATACATTTCTGGTGATTTGTCAGTGTTTTGTCATCTGAACCATGATGTGCTTTATTATCTGTCTGGAGGAAATTGTTGCTCAGTAAAAGGTTAAAACTTAGAAGCATATTGCATTCACACAAGGAGAAACAAAGATGATTTATCTCCCCAAGTCAAGCGTACGGTACGAACTTATGCAGAGAAACAATGTTTTGGGGAAACTTAACATGAAAAAGAAATATTTTTTTTGGCTCCTGATTTTCTAAATGAGGAAGATAAACTGATTTGGGAGAAAAATCAAATTAGCCACTAAAAAAAAAGTCCCATCTAACAAGATACAATTAGAAGAAACTATCTCAAATACAGTTTTGACTCTGTTTTCCTGAAATAAAGGGTCCAAAATCTATTTTATTGATGTGGAAAACCCTTTTCTTTTTTTTTTTTTAAACTGTTTTCTCTCTTTAAAACTTGCATGAATCACACCCTGTTTAAACTGTCTTTGTCAAAATCTGTGAATAAGTTTCAAAAATCTTATGTCATTTTTTTTTTTTGGCTCTTTCTGATTTCAAAATTCCCATTTTTATCTGAATTGAGATAAAAATCCTAATATGTACACTCTGCATTGAATTAACTTTTTTGCCAGTTTATAGACAATAATTTCAGTGTTTTTGATTTTCGGAGATAAACTGAATCTAAACTTGTTTCCCTCTTTGTTTTAGTATTTTCACAGAAACTTCAGGAACTTTTTTTTTTTTCACTCTTTCAATGTATCTTGAAAGATGAGCAGGATCTGCATTTGTGGGAGGTTTTGAGCAATAGATACTTTTACATGTAATAAACATATAAAACAAATGAAAAAAAAACACTTTTTTCATTATTTTGGGAAAACTGAGAAAAATAAACATGTTACATAGCCTTAAGATATATATTTTTTGAAATATAGTTTGATAATGAATTAAAGGAGTAATTCTCCAAAGTAAGTTATAATACAATTAGAAATTGCTTCAGAAAAACACCTTTTTGAAAATTTTCTTGTGAATATTCGTTCACTTTTCAGGCAAAGCTTGTGAGTGCCATTTGTTTCTATGGACATCCGACAGGTTGATGGAGGGTAACATTTCATGATTAAAAAGAGCCTTTCATTTGTTTCTATCTGATGACGGTAAACCTCCACGGTGCACAGAGAACCACAGAAACACCTTTACAGTTTCAAGGCCCATAGCTGACTAACACAATCAAAGTATATCAAAAAGAATATGACGTTACTACTACTGTACTGTTTACCTTGTATAAATTGTTGCTTTTGTTTACAACAGATGCCAATGGTTGCTACATTTGTGCAGTTACTTTGTGCAGCCCTGCTATTCTACGTTTGAAGCATATCAGTGTTATCCCTGTACGACAGAACTCACTTCACTGCTCAGTCTGATCCCTCTTCTCACTTCTCCGCTTTATTCTTCCTCCTTCTCCTTTCTCCTCTCCATCTTCACTATTCCCCAGATGAGCCTTCACTCTCACCTTCGCCCTTCTTCACGTCCTCTCATCTTCATCGTGAAGGTTCAGTTCCTCATTGTGAATGGATCCAAACACCTCAGTTAACAGTTACTGGCAGCATAATAACTATAAAGTCAGTCACTTCGATTGTAGAGGTTAAAAAAAGACATGATTATGTGAGTGATGATAAGTGATGCTTATGTTGAATGTTGAAATAAAACTACCGATGAAACTATAACAAACTCTCATGTCTGAGTTCTTCAGGTGAAGCCAGGAAATGAATTTCAACTGAGT
This sequence comes from Salarias fasciatus, assembly GCF_902148845.1. Taxonomy (NCBI): domain Eukaryota; kingdom Metazoa; phylum Chordata; class Actinopteri; order Blenniiformes; family Blenniidae; genus Salarias; species Salarias fasciatus. The sequence continues at coordinate 22,376,148 of NC_043746.1, read as the reverse complement.
TCAAGGAAAACTTGACACAGAGCGGCCAGCTACTGGAATCAAAGAGGGATATTCTCACTGTGAGGCAGGAGTGCTTCACTGTCTCACAGTAATAGGGACCCATTTACACAATGTTTCAATTGAAAAGATATAATTTTTGTGTTTTTCTTTCACAATAGTTCCACGTTTACACAGGAACTTGTAGAAAGACACAGAAATGACAGCAACACTGAAAATGATGTAGTTCTCATATTTAACCACGAGGGGGTGCTGTTGTTTTATTTAAATGAAGCCACACACATATAAGGAGCCATGACATCTTTTCCAGAAGTGACCCATGAGGCCCAAAATGGAGGCATTGTGACCACAGACAGGTGAAGTGAAAAAACACTGATGCCTCTTCATCATGACTCCTGTTGGTAAAGGTCTGAAGTGAAGACAGGAAGCGAACGACCAGCCTGCAGAGAAGAACATTAAATTTGTTTGAGTTCATTTGACAATGACTGGATCACAGCAGCGATTATGGGTCGTTCCTGATCTGCTGTGGTCCAAAAGCAATGAAGGAGTGACAGCGAGTTGAAGGTTTTCTCCTGTGGTCAGATCCAGCAGAGAAGCTCCTGCAGCTCAAAGTCGTGCTGGTTCTGAGTGGAAGCTGTCAGAATACACACTGGATGTGGCTGCAGAGTGGAGAAACCCACTGATTAGGAAAGTGGTCATATTGTTATGACAGGTTGGAGTCAACTTCATGAAAATACTGCAACACTGTCCACATGGGAACAGGGGAAAACACAACTTTTCTGAAACGCTACTGCATGTGAACACCACGGCGTGACACATTTTCTGCACAGGCATGGGTTGATGGACAACTAACAACAAAAACACCACTTTTTTCTTTTTTATGAGAAACTTTTCAGCAGAAATCTCAGGTTAAGATTAAAAACCATTCAAAATTTAAGGTTTTTTTTGCTTGTTTTTTGTTTACATGAAAAAAAATGCTTATCTTTGGAGGGAAGAAAGGGTGTAAAAAGAAGAATACGTGTTTTATCTGCCCATTTGACAGATTTGATCTTGAAACAAATCACAACAATGTTCAGGATGGAATAGAAAAATGGAGGGTTTGTTTATTTTATTTATTTGTGAGAATACTTAACAACTGTGTCCTGATATGGTGAAAGTGAGGTGATCAAGAGATGTGGTTCAATTTTAAAGAAATGCGAAAAATAAAAAATGTCATCCTTGAAAGTAAATGAAAAGAGAGAAGGGTGAGCTCAATCAGAAGCTGAGGCTTACAGCTCGAGGAGATCAGGACCTTAAAAGTAAAGACGAATACACTCAACACCAAGGGGAGCAGAGCACATCACACAGGAAGGAGACGCCTCCACAGAGGAAGAGCAGCACTGCCACTGCTGCTCTCAGCTTCTGAAAAGGAGCAGAAGCTACTATAAAGGGGCTTTTTTCACATCGGTCACACAAATCAAAAGTAGAAACCACAACAAAGCAAGTCAATAAATAAATACAAAGACAGTTAAACTGACATAAACCCACAGTGACCAAACTACTTCCAGAAAGACGCAATAAGTCACCTCTTTGTAATAAGAGCAAAAATTAACTAAACCTACACTAAGGAACTTTTCAACCTTAATAAAACATTCTAATATCTTTTGTGATGATACATCGACTTACAACAAGTTGAATGACCCCTCTGTCACGGGCTGAGGGCGTCAGTATTGCTTTCACTTGGACTGAGCAGCGGTGAGGAGGGTGGTAGGAACCCTGCACACTAAAAGACTCCAAATGTGCGGACTGCTTTACGGCATGCGTCACATCATGATATAACATTGTTTAGCCATCATTAGATTCATTACCTCGTCGCTATCCATCCTTCTCACTGCCACTGGAAACAAATGAAGGCGAGTTCGGTCTGACAGCACGCCACCGGGAGCAGCATTTTACCACGCCACGCGCTGGGCCTCATGGGAACTGTAGTATTCCTTCAGGCAAAACACTACCGCTTTTGTCCACTGGCGCCGCCAAAATCAACGAAAACTGAAAGTTCTTTCGTGTTGCTTTAAATACGGAAAGGAAATAGACAAAAGAGAATCACCTTACAAACCAAGTTAGAAAAAGAAAAGGGGTTGTGTGATGAATTAACGAAATGAACACTTCTCATACAGTTATTCTATTAAAATAGTAATAAAGTGAACAATTTGATTTCTGTTTCTTTCGGGCTGCAGATGAACATGTCCCGTCACAGCGAGTGTTTGGCAGCTGGAGAAGAACCAGACGCTGGTGGGAACACGTCGCTGGAAGAACAGGTTAAGAGGAAGCCGGATCCATTAAACTCAGGATGAGTCTGCAGAGCAGCAGCGTTCCTGAGCTCGGATGAGTGAAGCAGCGGCTTCCTGGGTAGCAATAGAACAGATCCTGGTGTACAAAAGGAAAATTCTATTACCAACACAAAAGATTACATGAGGGCCATATATTCTACATGTCAATCACGCCATAAAGCCCACAGTGAAGGAGAGGGGTTGTAATATCCTCCATCATCGTCAGCCTCCAAGAAGAGGACAAACATTTATATACCTTTAAAAAAATACAATAAAAACAAAAGATGTATTGGCCAGAGCAATTCACTTGTTAAAAAGTGTGCAGCACGGACCCTCAGGTTTGCAGACAGCTTGATGTAGGTTGGGAACTGTGAACTGTGGTTAGACCACATATCTGAGAATTAGGGGAGTTCACACAATCAGAGGAACAGAACCCCTTATAAAAGACTCCGTCTGGAGACTCTTCACCATCAGAGAGCTCAGGACTTCAGGTAAATATTCATCACACACACATTTCTAAAAGTAGAATTTGACTTTCTGGTGCCAGAAAAGCTTCACTGAAAACCTGGTGACCCAAAATATAGTTGATCTTGAATTTGGCTAATTGGTGTCTGGTTGGTCATTATTATTGTTCTCGGTATTTGTTATTGTAGCAGTAATAGCATTGATCGTTATGACTGGTCAGTCATTCATTCATTCATTCATTATTTTCAGTTCATCACATGAAGCAAAGTGTATTCTTTTTGATCAAACGACACCTGCAACAAATAATAGTATTACCAGAGAGGGTACGGTTATCACTGATGAAACCAGACTGTGAACTTTCTTCTTTCTCCACAGAGGAGCCATGAGGATCCAGGTCGTGTGTCTGCTGCTGGTGCTGCTGGCTGCTTCTGTTCTCTCCAAGGATGAGAACCTCTGTCCTACATACGAGAAGTTCAAAGAGCAGCATATCAATAAGCATATGGAGACCAGTGATTGTGACAAAGTTATGAAGAGAAAAATCTTTGTCAGGAAAAACAAAAGATGTAAGCCTGTCAACACCTTCATCCTGGCCGATGAAAGCGAGGTGATATCAGTCTGTGAGAACGGGACACCAGAAGGAGAAGGAGGAGAGTATGTCAAAAGCAAGGCAGTCTTCAACCTGATTGCTTGTAAGTTGACAAATAAGGAAACCAAGTACCCTAATTGCAAATATGAGGGTAAAGAACTGTCTGAGAAGAAGATTGTAATTAAGTGTATAAACAACTATCCGGTGCACTATGAGGGAGACCTCAGATACTGTGAAGCCTGACTGAACACCTGGTTTGTACACCTGTCTCAATAAATCACCTCCTGCATTTAATGTGGTCGTTTCTTGCACTTTGTTGGCTTTTTTTCAGTGAATCGGGGAAAAGAGGGACAAAGACATTTGGATGTCATTGTAAACTAAGCCACCTTCTGAGATCACTCTGCTCCAATGTGAATTAATCTACATGATAAATCGTCACCTTATTTCTGTCATCAGCAAACAAAATAAACCGTAGTATTTTTTTCAAAGCTTAAGCATAAGCAATTTATGTAGAAATATGAAAACAAAAGCAGTGATTCAAGTACACCACTTGAAGAAACTTATAAGCTTCATTTGAAGTCTTGATGTTGGTAATGTAACTTATCTCATATGTCAAAGCACTAAAGATATATCTCATAATTTAAAAATGAGTGAAGTGACAGTTTGACTTTATTTAGAGTTTATTTGATGAGTGGAGTAACTGTAACTATACAGGGAACATGCATTTCATATAAATCAGCAGAAGGTTGGATGTGTATGCCAGACGTCGGCTTTCAAAAGCTCAGTTTCAGAAACTTGTATTAAACACTTTGAGCATAACTTTGCAAAACTGCATCCAGAGCTGCACTGATCCTGCAGGCAGACAGGTTTTTGACCACATCAGTCTGTGGAGACACACTGTGATGAAGACGGTTGATGTCAGCTTATTTTCACTAGAAAATTCAAATTCATTCACAGGTTTGGTGAAAACAACATTCAATGGGCACATTATTAGATTGTTCATGTCCCAAAGATAGAAATTTGCTCTGCTGACACAGTTAAAGTTCTGCTTTCTGAAGAAAAACAAGGAAACTCTGTGCTGGTCCTACGATGGTGGTGAACTGGTGACTGAACCCTCAGGAGGATGAACGCACAAGAAATGATGCATGGATGGAAAATGGATGGTATTGGAGGCTCATTGTCTGTTCTCACTGACATATTTATGACAGTGAAATTACAGTTTCATGAATTCCTGGTGAGAATGGTGATGTGATTATTTCTGACAGCACAACAATATTTCTGGTCCGAGTCAAGTTGGGAGCTCGCCTGCGTGGTCTGTTCATGTCCTGCATGTGTCAGACTGCAGGTCTGCTTTCTTCCAAGTCAGCGAGTTAAAGCTGGATAAACAGGGAGAATTTGGACAGTTTGACTTAAATTAAGATGAGAGTTCTAACCTATCAGGTTATTTTCTACTGTGATCAAATATTACTTCACTCATGAACAATAATCCTCTTAACTCAGTGTAACTTCCTTCCGAATTATGTTTAAAAATATTTGACCTGTGTTTCTAGCTTCACAGCAGTGTGTTGAAGTGTATTCACAACTTCACGAGGACAAAGTAACACCAAAGGTGACTGCTGTGGTCTGCTGCTCCTCTGACCAGAAACACTGATGACTCATTTAACAGGATGTTTAATTTTCACACTAATAAACAAACCAAACAGCTGTCGTCGTTGCCTTGTGGTTGGTTGAAGTTCAGGTGGTTACAAAGACATAAAAATCAATTTTTCACACGATTGAAACATGCAAGTCCCAGACTATCTGTTCAGATACCCCCTTTTACCTGAAACCTGCTGCATGTGGATGATGTGGGGAAGAACTTATATCAAAAAACAGTTCTTCTACATTTACTTAATGGTGAAATTAATGTGTCATCACAGTTGTGCTGAATGAAAATACATGCTCAGTATCTAACTTGCACACATTGCATTGAAACAAAATAGTGTTTATAATAGTTTGCCTGAATTACAATACTTCACTCAATGCAATCTGAGGGAACATGCAATCTCAACACAGAAAGTTAAACTGAGTGGGTCAGAACATCTACTGGTTGTCAAGCATGAACACAAAACAAAGACAAACAGTTTATAGTGTAAGTTAGTATTTCATCATGATTTGATTTCCTGAAGGTATAATAGAGATTTAGGACTTTTTTTCCAAGTGATTCGCTGCTGTCTCACCTCAGCTGCACAGTTCACTCTCACCTTCCAACAGCTATGACCTGGTCAGCTCTCTTTCATGAAACAACTTCAAAATAAGGGCGCCCTCTGGTGGCAGCAACCTTAAACAGCCAGACAACAACTTCAAGTGGAATTTTTTTGTCTCATTCCACAATAAATCTGTTTTTCTGCTGCCTTTGTACATATTCTGCTGATGCAATTTCAACGAATTGAACTGCAATGAATGAAGAAAGGTGGTGAGAAGAGGACTTGTTTTCATAATTAGTGAACAAAAAACACATCAATGAAACGCATATTCCAAACACTTCTGTAAAGATCTCACTCTGTTCTTGCCATGTGCCCTCTGACTTAGAAACAGATGCTGAACAATGATGAGACATCAGAGTCTTGAACACAGGAAGTCTGAGGTGAGAACATCATGACGAAGCTCACAACCTGAGGTTTAGTTTTCAACAGGCGATGCATGAAGGTAACGTTATGTGGTGCTTCAGAAAGACAATGTCGTTTGCACAGACGCAATTAACAATTGAAGTGATTTACATCAACATGTAAAATTAAAAGAATCATAATAAATATAATACAACAGCGTAACACGGTGCAGCATAAAGGAGTCGTCACAATAATTAAAAGTAGTTTCTGCGTGTTTGTTTCTGACTCTGAACAGAAAGCAGGTTGGATCCAGATGAGATGAGGATGTTTCATAACGTGTGAAGATTAGACATGAAATGCATGCTGGGCCTAAATAATATTGTTCTCAGTATCAATATTTTCTGATGTTTGATCTGCTGTGGTCAGTGGTGAGATAAGGAGCTTCACATTCTCACAAGTGAGAAAACAAATTGAAAATGTTCCATGTCAGGCAGTGAAGTTATATATTAGCTGTCTCAGTTTTGGAGCAGCTTGAAGACTGTCAGCAGTCTGCATGTTTTCTGTCTGTTTGCACGGGTTTTTCTGTGGTGCTGGAGTTTCTTCCCACAGTCCAAAACCCTGTGCTTCGGGTTATCAAGTGAATCTAAATATGGATGCACGTGAATGTGTGTCAGAAGCAAAGAAACAAAGGATTTAAATGATGGAGGTCTAAAGAGAGAAAGCACAAACTGCCTGTTGTAAGTTGTTCAATCATTTTCTGAGTGGTTATTTGTAGTCCTACATCATTCGCTAAAACAGATGTTTAACACTGAAGAAAAGATTTTGTTGTTATTAAAGAAGTTACTTTTTAAATCACATTTTTGAATAATGTAAATATTTCAACTTGTTTTGTTCATAGGCAGTTCGATGTGGATTTCGTATCGTGACCCCTGTTTCCTGCCAAACGGTCAAACCTGATTGCTGTTGGTGAAGATGCTTCAACATGTGAAAAAAAAAAAAAAAATGACACGCAAAGACAAGTTAAAAAAGCAGAAGTCACTCAGCAAGCAGACACCAGGGAGATAGTGTGTCAGTACATGCAGCAGTTTGTGACTTTGCAAATGCAAAAATCTAATAATCATGAATGTTTTAACTGGAGATATGAATATTAAAGAGGAGTGTGATGTGTTCCACCAATCATGTAAGTTTAACTTTGTGTGATGTGAGAGCCACGTGAATGAAGAGTATAAATAAATGACACAAGCTGCTTTATTTGATATTTCGGGGGAATTCATCACGAAGAACCAGCGTGTGTCAATGGGCAACTTTCAACAAAGAACATTTACAGCCAGAAGATTCTTATTGTAAGTTGTGTTTCAAGTTTCAGTTTTGGATCTTAACATCAACTGTGGTGTCAGTCCAACTGAATCCTCCCCAAATTGACAATCCCTGACAAATTCCACCTTACGTACTGGACAAACGGGAAATTTAACATTAAGACCTTTTATAGTACATAGATATTAAAAAAGAACTCAACTTGCAGATGCTAAGAAAGCTTCCCTACAAATCTGATTGCCCAAAATGTAATTGTAATTGTAACTGTATAATCCATTTTATTGCTTTTCATTTAGCTATTGGTGACTTTTACTATTATTATTATTATTAGTTTTTATGATTAGGATTTTTCTTATTAATAATTATTATTAGTAGTTGCAATAGTAGAAATAGCACTAATTCATACAATCATTCATTGCAGTTCATTACATGAAGTAAAGAGTATTATTTTTAATCAATCCAAGACTGAAGTTTAAATTGTTGTTGATGCAACAAATACAAGTATTACCTCATATTGGACAATTATGAGTAATCCAAACAGAGAAGAGGAACGTTTATATTTACTTAACCATTTATTATTATTATTATTATTTTTCTTTTTCCACAGAGGAGCCATGACGATCGTGTTTCTGCTGCTGGTGCTGCTGGCTGCTTCGGTTCTCTCGAAGGATGAGAACCTCCATCCGACATACGAGAAGTTCAAAAACCAGCATATCAAGACACAGATGAACACTCGTGATTGTAAAAGAGTTATAAGTCAGAGAGGAATCTTTAAAGTGGAAGACAACAAAAAAGTATGCAAGCCTGTCAACACCTTCATCCTGGCCGATGAAAGCAAGGTGATATCAGTCTGTCAGAACGGGACAAAACAAGGGAAGTGTATGAAAAGCAATGAGAACTTCAAGCTTGTTACTTGTAGACTGACAAACAATCAAGCCGACTACCCTGAATGCTTGTATCAAGGAGCGCGTTACAACAGGCCTGTTTTACTTTTGTGTGAAAACCTGCTTCCTTTTCACTATGAGGCAAACTTTGGAAATTGCCTCGCCTGACTGAATGGCTGATTTGTAAACCTGTGTGAATAAACTCCTGGACAGCTTATTGTGTTTGTGTGGACTCTATTCTCTAATTGGGTGACTTTCTGACGGCACTAGGTCAAGCTGGATTTTATTTAGAGGATCACAGTAATAAGGTATGAAGACTTTTGGAAATCACAGTAAGTGAAACCACTTTCTGAGTTCATTCAATTCCAATGGGAATTTATCTACAGGCAGTTATAGATTGTCACCTGAACAGAAATACCAGTTTCATCATCCAAAAAACAAAACAAAACAAAACAAATTGTATTTTTTCTTTAAATCTCACACATGTCATTTCTGTAGAAATATGAAACCAAAATAAATGCTTCAAGTACACCACTTGCAGAAACTTACAAAAGCCCCTGTTTTCAAAGTCTTTCTGAATTGTCAGTAATGTAAGTCAGTAATGTTATTGCTTGTAGGGCAATCATCAAAAATGACATCAGCTATTTTCAAAGCACGAAACATACATCTCACAATTCAACAATGCGAGAAGTGACGGCTCTATTTTGTTGGACTTTACAGTATATATTTACTTGTTTAACACACAAATATGTTAGGAAGCAGGCTCCATGTTCTCCATGGATTTTTCTGCCACAATGAAAAAACATGTTTGACGTGTGTTAGAAGATACTTTGAATTAAGGTTAAAATGCACACACAGTTTCAGTTGGAACAGACTTCGTCAATGTGACACCTTGCTCAGCAGAGAGGGGGTTGAATAAGGCTGCGCTTTCTCGTGGTCTTTTGTTGAGAACTTGCTTTGATGTAATTGTAAGGAGAACCATGTGGAGACGATCACCTGGAGTGAAGAGGAACCCAGACGACGTCCTGCTGATTGAGCCAAGTGATAACAAGAAGAGGTCAAGCTGAAAAGACAATAAAGACAGTGGAATCATGAAGGCGGGACCCTGGGAGAAGCTGGACCTGGGAGCGAGGAGGACTGAGAGCAGGACTGAGGACCGAGAGAACAGATATGGCTGGAGACGAGAAGATGGAGGAGCTGGAGAGGAGACAGACTGAGGACTGTCGTGAAACCATTTCATCTGTTGTTGTAGTTTCATGGCTGAACAAATGTGATGTTGAATGTTGATCTGCTGTTGCCTATCTCTCCCAATATTAAGAATGATAGAAGGAAATGAAGGCTTAAGTCAAGTCAGCTTAAGCTTAGGTTTAGGTTGAATAAACAGAGAGAAGATGACCAGTTGATTTAAATAAAGAGTTCAAACCTATCAGGTTGTTTTTCACTGTGATCAAATATTAGTTCATTCATGAAGAGTAATCCTCTTAATTCAGTGTTATTTCTGTTTGAATTACATTTCAAAATGTTTGACTTGTCATTTAAGCTTCACAGCAGTGTGTTAAAGTGTTTTCACAACTTCACAAGAACAAAGTAACACCACAGGTGACTGCTGTGGTCTGCGATTTCTCTGACCAAAAACACTGATGACTCATTTAACAGGATGGCTGATGTTCACACCGAGAAAAAAAACAAACAAAAAAAACAAAAACGCAGACAGCTGCCATTGTTGCCTTGTAGTTGGTTGAAGTTCAGGTGGTTATAAACACATAAAAAACAATTTATCACACATCTGAAACATACAAGTCACAGACTATCTGTTCAGATACCCCCTTTTTACCTGAAACTTGCTACCTGTGGATGACGTCTAGAAGAAGTGATTAAAAAAAATACACACACACATATATATATATATATATATATATATATATATATATATATATAATACATTCACTGTTTATCTCCAGTTGTGGTTAATTCATGTACATGATCAGTATTTGACTTGCACACATTGCAGTGAACAAAACAATACTTAACAACAGTTTGCATGAATTCTAATGCTTCATTATGCTATTAATATATATTTCAGTTACTTTAGCAAATTTAGAAGGGCAGTGCTCTGGTACTGATCCCAGCTGACGATGGATGGAGGCAGTTACACCAGTCACACCTGCTCGTATGGAAACGAGCAATCTGAGGGAACATGCAAACTCCACACAGAAAACTAGACTCAAACGAGAGACTAAGTGAGTCACTACAATGTGCAAACAATGCTCAAGCATGAACACAAAACAAAGTCTATTTATGCTTTAAGGATTTCATCATGATTTCACATCCTGAAGGCAAAATAGAGATTTAGAACTTTTGATATGTAGTGAGTCGCTACCGACCACCTCAGCTGCACAGTTCACGATCACCATCCAACAGCTTTAATCTGTCAGCTTCCTTTCATCACACAACTGCAACATAAGGGCGCCCTCTGGTGGCAGGAACCTTAAACAGCCAGACAACACTGTCACTTCTTACAAGTATCTCCAAACTCACACTCTTCACACACAGTGAAGACCAGGCCATGATAAGACAGGTCCAGCCCGAGGACAGAGGAAGGGAGCTGTCTGCCTCGGTTCAGTGTCTTTCACTTATACTGCACACTGTCACAAATCCTCTATTTGTGCAAGAAGCACAAACAAGAATATATGTGAATATTACAAATGAAATGCATGCTGGGCCTAAACCATCAGGAAGTAACCAAATATGATCAGAATTAGTAGTTGATGGTGAGGGGCTTGATCAGGGAGTCACAGTGAGAATATTATTCATCTCAGAATTAATATTTTCTGATGCTGGAACTTGATTGATCTGCTGCTGTGCACTCATGAGTGGTGAGATGGACTTACACTGATGATCACAGTACTTGTATGTTTACTTTAGAAAAATTGTTTATTCATGTGTTCTATACAGTACAGGAAACCATAGCAGGCTTCCAAAAGAGAGTGGCAGGATTATAAGAGACAGTGAGAGGTTTAGGCTATAAGAAAAATTATTTATATAAACACAATACCTCATTCTCATATTTATGCCATCTAATTCCATATGCATTAAGACCTACTAAGATGCACCAATTCTAATTCATTTTAATAAAGGCATTTTCTTGGTGTTTTACTTGTTTTAACTTAAGTGAGATGAAAAACCTTTTCTTTGGACTGTACATTTTGCAGTGGCAATAAAGTTTAATCCAGTATCATCTGAGACAAAATACAAAATAAGGAGTATTTTGATCATTTTATTTTACCTCAGTCTACAAAAGCAGTTTTTCCAAAAACGTGCTGGCAATTAATGTTCATTAAGAGTTTGACTGATACGTGCTAGTAAAAAGAAATAAGGTAAACACAGTTACATGAAACTTCATGCAACTTTTTTGTTAATAAACAGCATCTTCTGGCAAATCTTAATTTGACTCAATCTAAATGATATCTGCAGGTGCACAGGGTTTATGATCAATACTGACCTGATTGATTTTACGTGGACATTTTTGATCTGATGAGCTTTAGTTGTTTCTAAGTTAAATAAATAAACAAACAAATAAATAAATAGTGCACTGAAATAAATTAATAAACAGTGAAACTATCTAACCAACAAAGACTATACTTAACTAACCTGAATAAAATATAATGCCTTGAGCACTAAGATCAGGCGCGGAGCCAGAGTCCCGTTGAAGAGGGGCAGGGACTTGTAGAGAACTCTTATATTTATTATTTCGCTTGTTAACAATTCACTTGGCGGATCTGATCTGGATCTGTACTGTATTTGGCCGCTGCCATAAAGGGACTGAATGAACAGCTTTAGCCTCAAAAATGAAAATAAAATCTCACACTGTGAACCATCAAAATATGAAAAGAAGACTCAATTTGCTTCCTAAACTGCCATACAACACGCAAAAACACAGTAAATCCAACAACCGACACTGCTCAGTAACAGCCTGCAATAGCACAGCTGATAAATTAGTAGCGTTAATAATGGGAATCGGAGACAGAAGGGCAAAATGGGAGAATATGGATCGCTATTAGTAGAGGAGCAGTTTGCGCTATTTCAGCACCACGGACAGCGCCGCACATTAACCAGCGACCTGCCACCGACTGGACAGTCCAGCACCATGGTCAGCGCCATGGACTTCACCAATAATTCGCTCAAATCTGGGTCAGATAAAGGTGACAAAGTAAAGCCCCCAACGGGGTGGGAAACACAGGACAGAAGATCAATGACATCCAGCGATGATGGATGGACAACAAACAAGGGTACAAACACCATGTGTGGCCTGTCGATCATGCAAGAACCAAGCCGACACGGCGGTCCGCAACACAGCCCGCTATGAAAACAACGCTATTTAAGACATTCAACGCCAGACAGTTAGCATCTATGACAAGCTTATCGTAAGTCGTCGTGAAAATTGAATATGGAACGACTTACTGATGATGTTTTCGTCCAGCGATTGGGGAGTTTGAGTCTAATCCAGCAAAAAAAATCCACTGCAGCCAACACGAAATGACCAACTCCAACCGTTTGAACATGCCAGTCTCCATTTCCGAACTATATACAGAGCTGTTATCATTATTATTGTATAGATGTTTTGTGATAGAAGTTTCCAGGGTCACACACACGTTTTATGTATAGATTCCAGACTACTACAACTTTCAGATCTGGAAGAATTCAAACCCACAGTGTACACAAGGACGAGTCAATGCACAGAAACTTTTCACTCAGAGAGGGGAACTGCAGGGGAAAACTTCAAAACCAGGAGGGTACAAACTACTATAAAGAGAATGTGCAACTTGGTCAGTGGAGTGAAGGTTTGTAAGGAACATTCAGCTCCCTTTAAAGAAAAAAAAAAAAAAAAAAAAAAAAGACCTGCTAATTAGGAGTTTAATGGGAGTTCCTCTGCTGTGACAGCTAGAAATAAGGAATATTAAACCAGGAGAATTATGTCCTTTAATGTCAAATAACCCCAAGGAGATTAAAATTAGTTCAGAAAATGGTGGAAGTTCTCCTTTAAAATGCTGTGGAGATTCCAAAACTGTTTAATTTATATAGATATCAGTACGAGGAAATAAAAGCTGACATTCTGAACTTCTGTCTAATATTCATCTCACAATCTTAAACCTAAATGTCTTCAGTTGAGCAACAAAAACAAAAGTATGGGAACATCAAGGCCAATTTATTTGAGGGATTGTTTATTCCATTTTTTGTAAAAACAAACAAACAAAAAAAACAGATCAAACCATACAGAACAAAATCAAAATTTTCTGTGTCAATCGTCTCCTCTGCCCCTTTATCTCAATCAATAAATAAATCAAATTTTATTAACAGAGTCTTTACGAAAACCCAAAGAAACCCAAAGTGCTTTATAACAAAACCATGAAACAAGACAGTACATAAAACATACAAAAGGTGGGTCTTCAACTTCATTTCAAAAAGGCCAAGATCAGTGGTGGCACAAATTGGGGTGGGGGGTGGGGGTGGGGGTATTGTTTCTCAGCCTGAAGGCAGCGACAGCAAAGAAACGATCACCCCACTGTCTCTTGACCTAGGAATTGTAAGACAAGTTGATGTGGAGAACACAGAGCCCTGCCATGCTGATGGATAGTTAACATCTCAGATAGAGGAAGGCTGTTTAGTACATTAAAAAAGAATTAACAGTAGTTTCAAATCAATTATCATATAATCATATTATTCAAACATTGAAAACAGACTGCAAGACACAAAAAAACAATGCATTTCACCAGTGTAGCAGGCTGCAGGGTTTTCCGAAGTGCCTGGGGGCTCCTGAAAATGGACGGATGATGCTTCCCTTTGAGTCACGATTTTGTCTCTTTGTAAGAATTGACGTGGTGCAACAATGAGCTACCACAAGAAAATCTAATCCCACGTTCCGAAAGAAAACAGCTTTTCAGCTGTGTGAATTTTAACATGGCGCATCAAATAACTCTTGCGACAGAAACGTTTCCCACACGTTTCACAAGAATATGGCTTCTCACCTGTGTGAGTTCTCAAGTGGTAGAAAAAAACACTTCGTTGACTGAAACTTTTGCCACATGCTTCACAAGAATACGGCTTCTCACCTGTGTGAGTTCTCACATGGACCAACAAATTACTCTTTCGACTGAAATGTTCCCCACATATTTCACAAGAATACGGCTTCTCGCCAGTGTGAGTTCTCATGTGGGCCAACAAATTACTCGGTCGACAGAAACGTTTGCCACATGTTTCACAAGGGTACGGCTTCTCACCTGAGTGAGTTCTCACATGGCGCAACAGATGACTGTGTTGACTGAAACTCTTCCCACATGTTATACAAGAATACGGCTTTTCACCTGTGTGAGTCTTCAAATGGTCCAAAAAATGACTCCGCATGGTGAAACTTTTCCCACATGTTTGACAAGAATACAGTTTCTCAGCTGAGTGAATTTTCATGTGGATCAGCAAAGTACTCTGGAGAATGAAATGTTTACCACATGTTTGACAAGAATATGGCTTGTCACTTGTGTGAGTTCCCATATGGACCAACAACTTATCCTGTTGGTTGTAACTTTGACTTGGTTCTTGTTGTTCCTCTCTGATATGTGGAGGTTCTGGTTTCACGTGGTCTTCTTCACACTGTAGAAGTCCTGGTTCTTCTTGCTCCTCTTTGATTTGTGGAGGTGCTGGCTCCTCATACTCCTCTTTAAACTGTAGACATTGTGATTCTTCTTGCTCCTCTTTGATCTGTGGAGGTTCTGGTTCTCCTTGCTCTAGATCGTAGCTTGATTCCTGTTTAAAGACCTGATCTTTTCTCCAGTCATGATCCTGTTGAAGTTCTGGAGAGACAAAATCATACAAGATAAAGGTTGGTGACATTTCTTCCACAGTCCCAGCTTTAAAACAAACACTGGAACTCAAATGGTCACATTGCTAATGTTCATATTTCAGAAATAGCATTAAATCAGGTGCCAGCAGGCTCCAGCAGGTTCAATGAAACAGACGGACACAAGAACAGTGTTGTTTTCTTCTTTTTTGGTTGACATTGTTTTTCATTTTAATGGAGCTTTGACATATGAATTGATGTACTTTTAGCTTCATAATAAAGACATTTGAATATATTACTATTATTATAACACTCTGTTCACCGTTTACCATGACACCTGATACGGGGTGATGAGGCTCAGTTTCCCCACAAGGCTATATGGTTGACTAGGCTGACTAGGATTTTAAGTTCTTGGGGAGTTCTTGGGGATAGTGTCATGAACACCAACAGGTATGTGAGGAGGCTGCTTGCTGACTTCAGTTCGGCAAAGTTCACAAACACACACACTTGTGTAAGTATATGTATGCATGCATATATATTAATCATATATTTGTACATATGAATATGCCCGTGCATAGGATGGAGGCCCTCCACGAGTCAGATTCATGTGTTCATTCAGACTTTCCCATACCTGTTCTGTGTAACTTGATTTGAGGTTTCAGGGTGATTTCCAGCAGTCTGTTCTGACGGGCAATATCCTTCTTGTACTGGACAATAGTTTGCTCAAACACGGCGAAGATTTCCACAGCAGCAGCAGTTAGTCTCTGGGTGGTCAAGTCTCTCACAGAGTCCAGGGAATCGTCATTTTCACCCTCAGTAACAGTCACCTCAATGATATCCTCCTCCTGTTTAATGTGTGGAGCTTCATGTTCCTCCTGCTCCTGAATGGAGCTCGTCTTGTGCTTACCGACGTGTTGCTGTGGACTCTCTGGAGGGAAACAAGACAAACTGATGTGACCAATGTGAATAGTTTACAGTGATAGATGGATCATGAGACAGGCCAGGATATGTTTCAACTATAATAAGACAAAATATCTGCAGTAGATTTATGAAGACATCTAACATTATTGGTGGTCTCCTCTTTGGATGAATACATATCTGCTTAAAAATAAATAAATAAAGGGCAATCCCCACATTGAGTTGTTTTGGAAGGGGGTACCAAGAATAATCTCAAATTTAAAATATCCTTCTCTACATTATACCTCCCCCCCAGGGGGTCTGAACAAGAAGGATAATTATTTATTAAAAATCTTGATGGCCTCCAGCAAGAAAGCCATGACAAGATGCTGGCTGCAAAAACATGGACGGTCTGTGGACACCGTAATACTTATCGTGAACCAGTTTCACTGATATCACTGAAAGCCTCTTCTTAGCCCAGTAATCTCCAAAACGCTATCAGGTGTGACACACAGCCATATCAGCACTGTGGGAGAATGCATACAGGACGGACAGATGAGGGTGGATGTACTTATTTTATCTCCTCAGATGTAAATTGTGACTCTGACCTTGTTCTTTGATTTGACTGTTTAACCACGTTCATGATGAAAACAAGAAAAAATACAGCTGAACAAAAAAGAAAGAAACAAAAGATCAAGTCTGACTGCACACATCCTGAAGAGTGTTTCACTGAGTCATGAGGCCACGGACTGAGAAACTAACTTTTTGCTGGATTTTATACTCACAAACTCAAACTTACTATGAAACAAAACGACACTAACTGGCCTATTATAGAACATGACAGATATCCACACACGGAAATATGTACTATGTGTCCCCATGTATGCTTGTATGAGATGTCACAGAGCCAGTTCAGCTCCGCATGCAAACAACCAGGAACCTGAATCCTCCTATAACCTCCCACCTTTCCCAAGCTGTGATTTGTTGTTGGAGGGTGTACCTGTTCTGTGGAACTTCTTCGGAGGTTTAAAGATGATTTCCAGCAGCCTGTTCTGTCGGTCAAGCTCCTCTTTGTACTGGACGATAGTTTGTTCAAACACGGTGAAGATTTCTCCAGCATCAGCAGTCAGTCGCTCGTTAATAAACTCTCTCAAAGTCTGAACTGAAGTCATTGTCGCTGTTTGGAGAGGAAACATTTCCTCTGAGAGACTCCACAACGCTGCAGCTGTCGGCTCAGGGTCCTGCGCCTATAGATGACGTCACAACGCAGCAATGTTCCTCTCTTCCTCCTCAAACTAGTAGTAGTGCTGCCCCCTGCTGTTCACATCTCAGAGACAGCGAGAAACAGTCATTTATTAAAGTCAGACGTGCCAGGTTAAAATAAGCTACATTGAGCCAGGAGCCTTTTCTTCAGGGTTTTTGTTTTTTGTTGTGCTGTTCACTTCTCCTTTAAAATGCTGGGATAATTCTCCAAAGTTGTTTAACCCATAAACAGGAATAACAGGAAATAAAAGCAGCATCTTGAACTCTTTTCTCATATTTATCTCTTCATCTTAAACCCAAATGTCTTCAGATGAACAAAAACAAAGAAATGGGCCTTGTTGATCCAAAAAGGTCCCTGGTGACTGGCCTTTTCGTTTATTTTGTTCATTGTTACAATAAAAACAAATCATTTAAAAAAAATACAGAGGGAACTTTTTAGCAGCTTGAATGAAAGGCAGCAGAAATAAGAACAAATTTATCTGCTCTGCAACTTTTTCTCGTCAATCATTTTTTTTCAAGCATCAAACAACCCAAAAAAAAAAGAAAAAAAAGAAAAAGGAATACATGTCAATGAACATCGCAAACAAACAACAGACATCAAAACAAATAACGAGTTACATTCCTTTGAATCATCATCCGGATGGGTCCAAAACTAGAGCAATTTAGCTGAAATGCAGCGTTCCCTCACTTTCCTTCTAAATGTTAGTTTTGTGAAAATCTGTGTTCCTTTTAAGTTATGCAGATGGGTAATTTCTTTTCTAAACTAGGCAGGACATGGCAGACGGGGAGGACTGTAGGTTATTTTGTATTCGAAGATTCATTTACTCCATAATGGCGCCCGACAGCTGCATAGCTTCGACCTTCCTTCAGCATGTCCAGAAGTTTAACTTTTTCTGCAATAGTTAGCTTCTTTCTCTTCCTTTTTGGGCGTGTCCTTAGGTGCCTTTGTGCGGCGCAGAATGTTTCACTGACATTTTGAGTTTTGTCATGAGAAAATTAGCAAATGTAAATTTGGCAACCTCTACAGAGACCGGAGACTGTTGACATTGGTCAGTCCCTTGGCCAATCAGGATGCAGAACACAAAGCACTGTTAAAAAAAAAAAAAACTTCACTAAAAAAATACTTGAAATGGCGAAGCCACGAA
The DNA here is from genome assembly GCF_902148845.1 of Salarias fasciatus. Taxonomy (NCBI): domain Eukaryota; kingdom Metazoa; phylum Chordata; class Actinopteri; order Blenniiformes; family Blenniidae; genus Salarias; species Salarias fasciatus. The sequence continues at coordinate 22,357,868 of NC_043746.1, read as the reverse complement.
AGGTGAACCGCGTTTTCGCGTGGGCTCACTGTATTTGCCATATTGAATTCGGCCGAATTATCAGAAAAATCATGAGGAAACGGTTGCTATAGAACACAAACTGGCACAAATATGAAAAAAAAGAAAAAAGAAAGAAAACAAAACTTAAATTGCGTGTTTTGCCGGCACAACGTTTCGCCATGCTGGGCCTTCTTCAGGCGCTGAAAACACTCAAAGCAAATTCCCCTTCAACACACAATATGGCTTAATAAAGGTAAGTATGAGGCACAATTTGGCGTGACTGAATTTATTGCTGTCTTCTCTCTCTGAGGGTCGGAGATGAAATGAGGTTTTTGAGGGAGTGTGCGCTCATATACCCCAATTTCCACATAACACAAAAGCGCCGCGCTGCAGTCTTGAATCGTACTGCGCAGCACTTAGAACCCATATTCTCCTATCAGACAATTTCCACTGCACGTGCCGTGGAGTGCCAGCGGCGCATCCCTGCAGCGCCGGCGCACGCCAGGGTGCTGGAGATTCGCTTCAGGTCTATTTTCTGTGCAGCTGCTTCAAAACCTCGTAAATTCACTGTCGTTGAGAAAGCACCAAGCAGGAAGTTAAACCGAAACTGTCAAAATAAAACACAATGCATGACCTCTCGGACGTAAATTTTTCCCTATATGCAGAGTATTTTCAGTCACGTGACGTTAAGAAGTTGGCAACCGAAGGACCGCCGCCATATTGGAGTGAAAACAACAAGTGAGACGCGATTTCATTCATATACAGTAGTACATGTTCGGTGTTGTTTAACGTTGAAAATGTTGACTGACAAGGAGTGTAGGGATTTTGTGTTGTCAGGTCAAGTGGACAATCTTGACGTAACACACAAAGACCGATACCGGGAGAAACTACGGATTTCAAGCTTGCAGCAGGACCCGTACTTAATGCCTGCCAGCCTGTTCCAGCCATGCACGGCTGAGACTCAAGAACTCCCTAATCTGGAGTACGCAGACATTCACTGTTATCTAAACGACAGTTCTTCGGCGTACACAAAAGCAGCGATGAAGGCGTACAAGAGTCTGGATTCCTATAAGTATTTTGTTTCTGGCTCTGTGAGAGCACTGGGACAGTATCGAATCGGCAACACGGACAACGTTCTTGTAAAGTCTAAGGTACGGAGATTTGCCTACTTGCATGTCAATGTTAAACTCCAGGCCAAAATAGACTTGTTCATCATTTAAAGACTCACAGTCGGCGCTTCTATATGTTTGTTTCTTAGGAAAAGCGATCATCAACAACACTGAAATGGTCCGCAATTGTTGGCAATACAGAACTATAGTTATTGTTATAATTCACTTAACACATTTCACACACATTCTTGTCTTAAAAGAAAAGTTGGTGACAGAAGACAGCAGCTGCAGTAACTCCCGATATTTCATAATTCAGCTGATTGTTTTTGGGGTTTTTTTGACTCTACAGAGTAGTAGCAGTAGACACTTAAGTTATTAGATGCAGTGTCTGTGACAAATACAAATTCACTGTACAAGGGGCGCCCCGACGCACCGTGTTCCGTGTGAGCACTGCTTTGCACCGCTCCGACGCTGCATGTGAGTACCGCACTGCTCCACACAGCTCAGCTCTCGCACCACCCACTGTTTGGTGGTGTGGGGGGCAATCTTGGCAAGGACTTGGTATTTTAAGTTATAATGAATCATATTTGATTAATTGTAAATTCTTGCCAAAAAAAAAAAAAAAAATCCCTGTCCCCGACTGGGGGCAGGATGATCATTAGAGTACTTTTGAATTCATTATCTTATTTTATGCATAATATGATTAATCGCAATTAATCAAAGAAAAATTAAGCGATTAATCATGATTAAGAAATGTAATCGTTCCCCAGCACTATTAAAAATCAAACACTGGATGATGTGGCTTGTGATTTCGACCTCAAGTTTCACTCCCTGAATGAGATTTCCCATGGTGCAGCAATAAACTATGATCAGAAAATCTTAATCTCACGTTTCACAAAAAAAAAAAAAGCTTCTCATATGAGTTCTCATGTGGCCCAACAAATCACTGCATTAATTGAAATGCATTCCAAATGATGCACAGGAGTGCAGCTTCTAACCCGTGTGAATTCTAATATGGCGCATCAAATTACCATTTACCCTGAAACTTTTCCCACATGTTTCACAAGGATATGGTTTCTCACCTGTATGGATTTTTGCATGGACCAACAAATTACTCCGTCGATTGAAACATTTCCCACATGTTTCACAAGAATATGGCTTCTCACCTGTGTGAATCCTCAAGTGGTAGAGAAAACTAATGTGTTGAATGAAACGTTTCCCACATGTGTCACAAGAAAACGGCTTCTCATCTGCGTGAGTTTTCAAGTGGACCAACAAATGACTGCGTCGATTGAAACGTTTTCCACATGTGGCACACGAGAACGGCTTCTCACCTGTGTGAATTTTCATGTGGCGCAACAACTCACACCTTCGACCGAAACATTTTGCACACGTTTCACAGGAATATGGCTTCTCACCTGTGTGAGTTCTCAAGTGGCGTGACAAATGACTCTGTCTACTGAAACTTTTCCTACATGTTTCACAGGAATATGGCTTTTCACCTGTGTGAATTCTTATATGACGAGCCAAATCACTCTGTTGATTGAAACTTTTTCCACACGTTTCACAAGAATATGGTTTCTCACCTGTGTGAGTTCTTATGTGAACCAACAAATTACCCTCTCGTTTGTAACTTTGACCCCGTTCTTCTTGCTCGTCTTCGATCTGTGGAGGTTCCGGCTCCTCGTGGTCCTCCTTAAATTGTAGAAGTCCTGGTTCTTCTTGTTCCTCTTTGATCTGTGGAGGTTCTGGTTCTCTTTGCACTAGAAAGTAGCTTGATTCCTGTTTAAAGAGCTGATCCTCTCTCCAGTCATGGCCCTGTTGGATCTCTGGACGGACAAAAAAGTACAAAATAAAAAGTTTGTGACATTACATTGACAGTGCCAGCTTTAAAATAAAAACACTGGAACTCAAGTGGTGACATTGATCCTTTTTAAATTCCAATTTCAAAAACAGCATTAAATCATTACATAACAGCTTGATGTGCTGCTGAACAGCTGGTAGATTAAAAATTACTTTCACTGGATTAATTTTTCTTTGTGATATTTTCACTTCCTTTCTCTCATATGAGCACACCATTCCGTTAACTGTTTACCATGATTATACCTGACATGGGGTGACAAGGCTCAGTTCCTCCACAGGCTACACGGTACATTCAATTATTATGGACCATGTGGACTTGAACTGTGTCCGGATACTTTTCCAGCAAGCAGATCATCTCTCTCGTGTGCACTCATAACACGTCATCATTGCAACATTGTAAATATGGATATTTGAAAACAATGCTCGGGCATCGGTTTTTACTTAGAACAGGAAATTAAAAACAAAAATGAAACAAAAAAATTTGTCATTTGACAAAACTGTTTAAACTAAATTCACTTGCTAACGTTCTGTCATAGACCGACTTGTATTCTCATTCAATCTAAGCTTTTCAAATGACATTCTGACCTCGTTGAGAGGCCACAAAAACAAACCAAAAAAGCTCATTCAGCATTTCATTTCGAGTCTTCTGCTGCAACAGCAACAACATATAAATGTAGCCAGACAGACACCAAGACTGATTAACTGATTTACAACAGAACAGGAACAAAATTGTTCTGGTAGCAAGACCACACACATCTGGATCAAAAATAAATAATAAAAGATTATTTTAAAAATCATGACAGATGTCATTTAATACACAGAAAACACACAGCTTAATTGTGGACAAATTATTAAAATCAGATAAAGATTAAGAGTAGGGATGCACATGGTTAACTGTTTAACCGTTAACCGATAACAGGAACTTTGTCCGACTAATACTATCAGTTATTTATCTTTTTTTTGCTCCAGCTGGAACGGAGCTCTCCACAGAGTCCGAGCATCTTCATGCATGCTGGCATTATATTACAGATATCAATGACGGCGCTGCAGATGACAGCTATAGTCACTGATTAATTCCAGTTGCCTTCATGTTGTACAGTAGGGGAGGGTGTGTATCTTTGTGCGCATTTACGCATGTGGTGCAAAACGTTACATTGAATATTATTCTTTTATCTCCAGACACGCCGCGGGTCGTCCAGATTTACTGTGAAGTGTTTCGGTATGAACCCGCATCGTCCAGATAAACATTAAGCTCCATCAGAACTGTTTATAAATCAGAATTCAGGAGCTAAAACTTTATTTTGGAAATTAATCAGAACACACAAAGAAATCACCAGCGCGCTCACTCTCGACGTGCTACATTCTGGGCTCAGCTGTGCGCGTTCCATGCAGGCGCACTGATCCACACATCCTCGAGAAGCTTTTCCGGCACTACAGACTGTTTATCTGCTCCTTTATTACAGATTATTTAGGGAAAATTAAGCACATACATTGTTAGTACGTTATCATTTAATATTAAAGTTTATTTAGCCTTTTTTTTCTGTTTCTAACCCCTAAATTCCACATCCTCCGGTCCGCTCCGTCTGCGCTCAGCTCAGCTCCGGTCCGACCGCCGCAGCAAATACGTTGCTATTTTAATGACTGTAGCGGATTTCATAGCCTCCGCTCTGCTCCGCTCCGCTGCGCTCCGCTGCGCTCCGCTCCGTCAGTCCAAAATAGAGCCGAGGTCTATTTTTCTCTCCGGTCCGGTCCATCAGGTCTCCGTACGCATAAATTTCCACAGTTCAGATGCACTAAACAGGAAAGAGAACTCCAACAACCTCCGGTTTTATACAAAATAAAATCATTTTGTCTTTATTAAAAACTTTAAACTGTTAAAAGACTTTTTTTTTTCGTCACATTAATTGTCGGATATATCACGAATAGACGTACCATACTGATTAAAATATACACTTTAAAAAGCGGGCAAACAAAATTAAAACACACTATCAAATTTTTTTTGACAAACTTCTGTTTTGCCTGTAATCAAACTATAGTCGAACGTTTCTGAATGTTTACACAGCTGCATATATGGCCCATTTGCAGGCTATTGTCCATAAATTTCGTGTTTTCTACAAAATACATAGCCTATTCAGGACCATGTATGCATTTTATTCTGAATGGCCCGAATGTCAACATCCTGTTGCACGAAATTCAGCGTGTTGAAGCACAACAACCAGGATGAAGAGACGCTGATTTTGGAAGTGGAGAATCATAAAATTTTATATGACCCCATCATCCTTTCTACAGGATGTACAGAGAAAGATGCCAGTGTGGCCCAGACTGCTCAGCTTTTGGAGGTTGATGCGAAATAGCGCATGCGCTGCTCTGCTTCTCCGGCCGGGCGGAATAGAGAAGCAGCGGAGCAAAGCGCACGCTGTGGGTTTTGAACAAACGGAGCGGTCCGGAGCTGAGCGGAGCAGAGACGCACGCAGTGGAATTAAGCAGTAAGTCGCGGGGGCGGTGCCGGACCGATTAGTTACTTTCACTTCTGTCAGCAGACCTTCTCCTCCCTCCAGACAGAGTCTGTTCTCTCTGTCCATGAGTTTTTCACTCTGAGTGTCTTTGAGTGGATCCATCAGGCTGTAGCTCCGTCTACCGTCACTTTTATGTTTTGCTTGCTGTGGCGCTCTGGCGCATGCGTATACCGGTGCTACCTGCTCGCAACGCGTTCACAAATTCTGGCTGCTGCGCGAATGTCCGTGGATCGGTCCATGCGGACCCTAGTGGACAGGAATTCTTGACGATTTTTACGTCACGCGGACCATTTCAAAATGTATTTTATACTGTGCATAATATGTATAATAATAACTTTCTGCACAGAAATTATGCAGAAACCTATAATATAGTGGCTAAATGTCAGAGCCAAAGGGTGCATTGCAAATAATTTAAAGTCAGATTCCTTTCAAAAACGTAAAAACCCACTTAGTATAGTTTGGCACAGGTTGGTCTCAAAGTGGCCAAATGGAGGGTTCACCTGGTACTATCCAAACTAAACACTTTATAAAATCTATGTGCTTTGTGTTATTCTCATGAAACTTGGTACAGTTGTAGTCAAGGAGTTGCTGAATGCAGGCAGTGGCATCATCATAGCTGTCTTCATTTTTATCATGGTGTTTTTCAATGTGAAATCTGATAGAAAAAAAAATTAGGCGAGGGTAAAAGCTTCATTTTTTCTCTCTGCTTTATCAAAATTTGCTCAGGCATGTAAAAATTCAGTGTTGTTGATAGATTTCACAGTGTTTTTGAGAATGTTCAATAGTATTAAAAGCAACGCTCCAAAATATTGTGATAATATCGTGAATCGTGATATTTTGGGGCATCAATATCGTGATATCAAATTTTCATATCGGCACATGCCTACATGGGGATGAGTCAATGGCTGAGATGGTCCACCCGAAAACCCAAAGAAAGAACAACCCTGCAATATATACCTAATATATACCTTTAATAATTTTCCGTTGTGTTTGGACTGGAAACAGTGAGTCAGATCTGGCAACCCTGGCTCAGAAAGCTCAGAGAATGTATGCCAAAACAAAACTACAGACCACATTCAGAAACTGAGGGGCTCCTATGAACATAGAGTGAAGAACTGTATTGTTTTCCAATTGCTGCTACCGGGCTCCCTGCTGTACATCTGTATTTTTTTATATTCTTACACCCCTTGTATTCTTGCTGCACTTTGTGTGTATGTCTATATAACTACATCTTTATATTTTTTTTATTATTTACTGCTATTCTTTATTTCTTTTCCTATTCTATCTTTCTATTTGCACCAAGGAGTTGTTTTTAATTTGATCATACATGTATTATGACAACAAAAAACAAACAAACATTCTATTCTAACTAAACTTACAGGTGCCTCAAGGCTAATAAAGCCTGTTACTGTAGATTGGGAGACCTGCATGCTTCAAGAGGATGTTGATCAAAATTTTTAAATAAACTTGATAGTTGCTCACAAGTTATAGCTCTGTTGGGTGGCTTTGGACAGTCTCCGAGCTGGTCGCTACTCTGGTTCAGCACTTGTACATTAAGTGGAGGGTAGGGATACTCAGGAGTAAGTTGTCTGTTCGCAAAATACGAGATGAAAGACGAAAAATAATTTGAAATGGCCTGGTAGGATGCTACGTTCAACGTTGATGTAAACAAACGAACCATAACGTTAGAGAGCTAACGTGAATTTGCTAGCTAACGTGCTTGTACAGTCTTGCTAGCTATATGGCACTAGCCTTGCCTTCCCTTATCTTGTAGTGGATGGATGTATGCATGTTTACGAGTTATGCATTGCAGGAATGCTCCTGGATTGTCTTTGGCTTTGGAAAGGGACATAACACGACTACTGTACTATCTATAAACACCATAGGCACATCTCTTCACCAGTTTCATTGTCGGTGGTCTGCAGCTTAGCTTAACGGACTTTGTTTACATAGTAATGGTTGCTATGATGTGTGATTGGACAATGACTGGTTGGGGCAGGGTTTTGTGAAATTTCAACTGACTGAGAGTGAGGTCACAGGTCTGAATAGAAGCTCAACTCAGTTTTACTTCCTGAATGAGATTTTCCACTGAGGATTTCCTGACTTTGTTTGTGAGAATTCACATGGTGCAGCAATGAACTATTATGCGAAATTCCGACCCCACGTTTCACAAGAAAAAATGGCTTCTCACTTGTGTGTGCTCATGCGGTTAAAAAAAAAAAAAATACAGCGTTGAAAAAACTTTTTCCACATTTCACAAGAATATGGTTTCTGAGCTGTGTAACTCATGTAGATCAACAACTTACTCTGTCGTTTGTTACGCCGACATGGTTCTTCTTGCTCCTCTTTAACATGCAGAGGTTCTGGTTCCTCGTGGTCCTCTTGAAACTGTAGAAGTCCTGGATCTTCTTGTTCTTCTTGCTCTTCTTTGATCTGTGGAGGTTCTGGTTCCCCTTGCTCAAGATAGTAGCTTGATTCATGTTTAAAGAGCTGATCCTCTCTCTGGTGAGGATCCTTTTGGATCTCTGGAGGGACAAAAAAGTAAGATTGAAAGTTAGTGACATTAATTCCACAGCTTCAGCTTTGAAATAAAGAAACACTGGAATTGAAGTGTTGACATTGATCATTTTCATGCAAATTTCAAAAATAGCATTAAAAAGTAGCATTGATTTATTATGTACTGCTTGACAACTGCTAGAGTAATGATTATTTTTTTAGCATCAAGTTTTTCTATTGGAAATATTCACTTATTTTCTCTCATGTGAGCACAACACTCTGTGAACTGTTTACCATGACACCTGATATGGGATGATGAGGCTCAGTTCCTCCACAAGGCTATATGGTACATTTAATCATTGTGGACAATTTAGATTTGAACTGTGTCAAGATATTTTTCCAGCAAGCCGTCCATCTCTCTAATGTGATCCACAATGAGGTTTTTATGTTGGTTTAAACACAGACTATGTTTGGATTTCAAATTATGATGATGGTCTCATGAACACCATCAGGTATTTGAGGATGCTGAGTTGTTGACTTCCAATGCACGCACGAACGCACGCACACACATACAGCATATTTGTATGCATATATATTGAAATAAATGTGGAGGATGGAGGCCCTCCACGAGTCAGATTCATGTGTTCATTCAGACTTTCCCATACCTGTTCTGTGTAACTTGATTTGAGGTTTCAGGGTGATTTCCAGCAGTCTGTTCTGACGGGCAATATCCTTCTTGTACTGGACAATAGTTTGCTCAAACATGGTGAAGATTTCCACAGCAGCAGCAGTTAGTCTCTGGGTGGTCAAGTCTCTCACAGAGTCCAGGGAATCGTCACTTTCACCATCAGTAACAGTCACCTCAATGATATCCTCCTCCTGTTTAATGTGTGGAGCTTCATGTTCCTCCTGCTCCAGAATGGAGCTCGTGTTGTGCTTACCCATATGTTTCTGAGGACCCTCTGGAGGGAAACAAGAAATTCACTGATGTGATCAAGTTAGTTAGATCAAGATAGTTTACAGTGATAGATGGATCATGAGACGGGCCAGGATATGTTTCAACGATAATAAGACAAAATATCTGCAGTAGATTTATGAAGATGTCTAACATTATTGGTGGTCCCCTTCTATCTTTGGATAAATACATATGTTTAAAAAAAAAAAAAAAAAAAAAAGGGGTCTGTCCCCTTATTTGGATGTTTTCGGTGGACTTGTCCAAAACAATCTCGGAGATTAAAACTTCCTTCTCCACATTAGATCCCCTGGTGAGGGAGGTATCAACAAGGACAGTTACTCATTAAAAATCTTTATAGCAGCCAGCAGGAAAGCCATGACAAGATGCTGGCTCCAAAAGCATGGCTGGTCTGTGGACACCTTTGTAGATATTGGGAACCAGTTTCATCACATGGAGCATATCACTTATCATTCCAGGCTACAAAAGGAAAAAGGAACAATGAACCCTCTTCTTTGCCCAGCAATCTCCAAAACGTGATCAAGTGTGACACAGAGTACTGTGGGATCTCTGATGGAAGTCGTGACTGTCCGACCTTGTTCTCTGCATCAAGACTGTTTTACTGTTCATTTTGAAAATTGGAAAAACAAACTGCACACACCCTGGATAAAGTGTGTTTCTAACAGGATCAGAGTCACGAGGCCACGGACTGAGAGACTAACTTTCTTGCTGGATTCATACTCAGAAAATCAGTCTATAAAAATGAAAGAACACCAATAAAGCTCTCAGAGAACCTTACAGATATCCACACGTGTATAAAGTCACAAAGCCAGTTCAGCTCCGCGTGGAAACAAAGAGGAGTGACTAAAAAAAACAAAAAAACTCCGAATAAAGTTCCATGGTGTGCCTACACTGATTTATAGCGTGTACCTGTTCTGTGGAACTTCTTTGGAGGTTTAAAGATGATTTCCAGCAGCCTGTTCTGTCGGTCAAGCTCCTCTTTGTACTGGACGATAGTTTCTTCAAACACGGTGAAGATTTCTCCAGCACCAGCAGTTAGTCGCTCGTTGATAAACTCTCTCAAAGTCTGAACTGAAGTCATTGTAGCTGTTAGATGAAATGTTTCCCTCTGAGAGACTCCATAACGCTGCTGCTGTCGGCTCGGGTCCTGCGCCTACAGATGACGTCACACCCCAGCGCTTCTCTCTTCTACAACTTTTTCTTGGCAGGCTACTGCTGCCCCCTACAGTCAGATGTGCCAGATTAGAAGCCCCAGCTAAAAATAAGCTATATTCAGCCAGGAGAGTTCAAGTTTCTAGAGTTTTTTTTTTTTTTTTTTGGTTTTTTCTTGTCCTGATACGTCAGAAGCTCCTTTAGAATGCTGGGGTGATTCTCCAAAGTTGTTCAACACATACCTTTAAATCAATACCAGGAAATAAAAGCAGTATCCTGAACTCTTGTCTCATATTTGTCACTTCATCTTAAACTCCAATGTCTTCAGATGAACAACAAAAACAAAGAAATTTGTTGATCCAAAAAGGTCCTTGTTGAAAAACCTTTTAGTTTATTTTGTTCATTGTTGTAATAAAAACAAATATCAAAAAATACAGAGTAAAATTTGTAGCAGCTTGAATGAAAGGGAACAGAAACGAGAATAAATTCATCTGCTCTGCCCGTCTGTATCACACAATATTCTAATTCTACAAAGATCAAACTTCAAAAAAAGAAATTCCATTGAACATCACAAACAACAGACAACAAAACAAATAACTAAAGTCTGAGTTACCTGCACAGCCACTCTCACTGAACAGTTCTACTTAATATCACAGTATAATTTTTTTGAATCTGGTGTGTGAGTTACATTCTTTTGAATAATCATCTCGATTGGTCAAAAACTGCAGTCATTTTACCGAAATGCAGCGTTCCCTCAATTTGGTTCTCAGTTTCAGTTTTGTAAAAACCTCTGTTCTTTTAAGTTATGTGGATGGGTAAGGCGATTTTTTTCAACTTTACACATAATTTGCAGCATAATATCATCTATTATGAATTTCTGCCCATTACTGCATTCTGTCCTCTAAATAACAGGAGATTAGCACGTGAAGTAAATCCGAATGGTTATAAAACATTTTAAAAGACGTGTTTTCTTTTGAATCCATTAAAATAAGGTTTTGATACACAGAGACCTGCGCATGCGCAGTGCTCCACGGAAGGATATACCGGAGCACAGCAGTAGCAGCCATAGACTCAGCCGCTGTGTGCCGGTGTATCCTTCCGCCGAGCCCTATGCTTGTGCAGGTCTGTGTGTATCAAAACGCTATTTTAACGGATTGAAAAGATAACACATCTTTTAAAATGTTTTATAACCATTCAGATTTACTTTGCGTGCCAATACGCCATCCGCTGGACCACTGGAAGGAGGATTTTGTCCACTTTCGTCAGTCCGGCTCTGTCTCCTCTTCACCTCCCGCAGTTGAGCTAAGCTAACTACGATGCTAACAGCTGGGATCCAGCCACTGGACGCACAGACACAAAAAAGGTATTTATGAGCTTATCTCACTTTGTAAATGACAGGGATAGGGCGTGGGTCCAAAATCTTCGGAGTATTCTTTTAAGGCCCGTTCACACCGTCGAATGATTTCTGCGTTGTTGTGTCCAAATATAATTGAAAAACAATAGCGAACACACGTTTACCGGCAGTGAAAATCCTGGCGGTGCTTCAGACGTGTTTTTGTGGCGCATCGGGGCGTTCTCACGTCGGCAGCGCGTTTTTGCGGCCGACGCTGAAGTTTGGAAATCTGAACTTCTGACGCAGCGTTTCTGTGGCAAACCAATCAGAGAGCGTCTCTATGGTGACGTAGGTCAGGGAGCGGGGACCGGTGAAAGCGACACTCATCCTGGTGCAGCTCCTGGAGCAAATGGTGAAACTTACCAAACTCCGACCGTCTCTGGATAATATTGTGCACCCAGGCACGGCATACTGTCTGCTGACGGCGTTGTTGTCTGGCTTTATTAAGCAAATACCACTCGCGCAACAGGGTAAGCCATGATGCTAAGCTAACACAGGAAATAAGGCCGGAAGGCCCTCCTGCCCACCAGAGACGAGCCATGTCAACACGCCGCGTGTCCTCGGGGGCCCGGCGTTGTTCAGCGTTGGACCTCTAAATTGACCCGCGTTCAACTTCCGCGTCAAAAAAAAACAAAACAAAAAAAAACACAAAAACTCGTTCGAGCTGAATTCTGCTTTAGGCTTTATTTGCATCTCTTCGTTTAGTGTGGTATTTCTCAGTTGAACTCTCGACTTGAGCATGAATCCATGTGATCTTCTGTTCGTGAGAGCACAGTTTCTGCACCCGGAGGCTCAGCTGACTGCAGTTCCACCAGGAGGCAGTGTGAGTGACAGTCTTGCGGGAATTCTGCATCGGACCGTACCGGATACCACGGACCCAATGTGAGCCAGGCGTTAAAGGCCGCCACTCGAGGCAGAATGCCGGAGATTATGGACAGCAGTGGAGGGCAGGCAGGACACGGCAGACATTGGGAGGACTGTAGATTGTTTTGTACTCCTTGGAGCTCGCTTGAAAAAGGACTCCGGCCATATTGTTATTTTTTTGGGGGGGCTCTCGGACCTAGTAAAGATTGCGGAATCCACCGACAGTCAGGGAGCTGTCACACCCATATCTTTAATCTGTATGAAGGGTCATGAAAAATGGGCCACGTTCCACGTCCTGAATGATTTTCTCAGGAGAGCGAGTTAAATTCCAACTCATTCAAACAATGGATGATGCCGCTTGTGATTTTAGCCTCAAGTTTCGGAGATTTCCCAAAGTGCAGAAATAAACCATGACTAGAAAATCGAATCTCGCATTTTGCAAGAGAAAGGCTTCTCATATGTGAGTTCTAATGTGACACAACAAATGACTGCTTTTGATTGAAATGCATTCCACATGCATTATAACCTGTGTGAATTCTCATATGGCACAACAATTTATCATTTGCACAGAAACTTTTCCCACGTTTCACATGAAAATGGCTTCTCACCTGTTTGAGTTTTCAAGTGGTTCAACAAAGAACACTTATGACTGAAACTTTTTCCACGTGTTGCACAAGAATATGGTTTCTCACCTGTGTGAATTCTCAAGTGGAAGTAAAAATTACTGCGTTAAATGAAACGTTCCCCACATGTCTGACAAGAATACCGCCTCTCACCTGTGTGAATTCTCATATGGACCAACAAATTACTCTTTCGAAGGAAACATTTCCCACATGTTTCACAAGAATATGGCTTCTCACCTGTGTGAATTCTCATATGGCGCAACAGATGAAAGTGTTGACTGAAGCTTTTCCCACATGTTAAACAAGAATAACATGTGTGAGTCTTCAAGTGGTCCGAAAAATGACTCCGCATGGTGAAACTTTTCCCACATGTTTGACAAGAATACAGTTTCTCAGCTGAGTGAATTTTCATGTGGATCAGCAAAGTACTCTGGAGAATGAAATGTTTACCACATGTTTGACAAGAATATGGCTTGTCACTTGTGTGAGTTTCCATATGGACCAATAACTTATCCTGTTGGTTGTAACTTTGACTTGGTTCTTGTTGTTCCTCTCTGATATGTGGAGGTTCTGGCTCCTCATATTCCTCTTTAAACTGTAGACATTGTGATTCTTCTTGTTCCTCTTTGATCTGTGGAGGTTCTGGTTCTCCTTGCTCTAGATCGTAGCTTGATTCCTGTTTAAAGACCTGATCTTTTCTCCAGTCATGATCCTGTTGAAGTTCTGGAGAGACAAAATTATACAAGATAAAGGTTGATGACATTACTTCCACAGCTCCAGCTTTAAAACAAACACTGGAACTCAAATGGTCACATTGCTAATGTTCATATTTCAGAAATAGCATTAAATCAGGTGCCAGCAGGCTCCAGCAGGTTCAATGAAACAGACGGACACAAAAACAGTGTTGTTTTCTTCTTTTTTGGTTGACATTGTTTTTCATTTTAATGGAGCTTTGACATATGAATTGATGTACTTTTAGCTTCATAATAAAGGCATTTGAATATATTACTATTATTATAACACTCTGTTCACTGTTTACCATGACACCTGATACGGGGTGATGAGGCTCAGTTTCCCCACAAGGCTATATGGTATATTTAATCATTAAGGACCATGTGGACTTGAACTGTGTCAGGATATTTTTCCAGCAAACAGACCATCTCTCCAATATGATCCACAATGAGGATTTTAATGTTGATATGCTGACTGACTGGGATTTTAAGTTCTTGGGGATAGTGTCATGAACACCAACAGGTATGTGAGGAGGCTGCTTGCTGACTTCAGTTCGGCCTTCAACAAGTTCACAAACACACACACACTTGTGTAAATATATGTATGTATGCATCTATATTAATCATATATTTGTACATATGAATATGCCCGTGCATAGGATGGAGGCCCTCCACGAGTCAGATTCATGTGTTCATTCAGACTTTCCCATACCTATTCTGTGTAACTTGATTTGAGGTTTCAGGGTGATTTCCAGCAGTCTGTTCTGACGGGCAATATCCTTCTTGTACTGGACAATAGTTTGCTCAAACACGGCAAAGATTTCCACAGCAGCAGCAGTTAGTCTCTGGGTGGTCAAGTCTCTCACAGAGTCCAGGGAATCGTCACTTTCACCATCAGTAACAGTCACCTCAATGATATCCTCCTCCTGTTTAATGTGTGGAGCTTCATGTTCCTCCTGCTCCAGAATGGAGCTCGTCTTGTGCTTACCGATGTGTTGCTGTGGACTCTCTGGAGGGAAACAAGACAAATTTACTGATGTGATCAATGTGAATAGTTTACAGTGATAGATGGATCATGAGACAGGCCAGGATATGTTTCAACGATAATAAGACAAAATATCTGCAGTAGATTTATGAAGACATCTAACATTATTGGTGGTCTCCTCTTTGGATGAATACATATCTGCAAAAAAATAAATAAATAAAGGGCAATCCCCACATTGAGTTGTTTTGGAAGGGGGTACCAAGAATAATCTCAAATTTAAAATATCCTTCTCTACATTATACCTCCCCCCCAGGGGGTCTGAACAAGAAGGACAATTATTTATTAAAAATCTTGATGGCCTCCAGCAAGAAAGCCATGACAAGATGCTGGCTGCAAAAACATGGACGGTCTGTGGACACCGTAATAAGTATTGTGAACCAGTTTCACTGATATCACTGAAAGCCTCTTCTTAGCCCAGTAATCTCCAAAACGCTATCAGGTGTGACACACAGCCATATCAGCACTGTGGGAGAATGCATACAGGACGGACAGATGAGGATGGATGTACTTATTTTATCTCCTCAGATGTAAATTGTGACTCTGACCTTGTTCTGTGCATTCTGACTGTTTAACCATGTTCATTTTGGAAACAAGAAAAAAAATAAGGGGCTGAAAAGGGCTGACAAGATCAAGTCTGACTGCACACACACACACCGGAGAGTGTTTCACTGAGTCATGAGGCCACGGACTGAGAAACTAACTTCTTGTTGGATTTTATACTCACAAACTCAAACTTACTATAAAACAAAACGACACTAACTGGCCTATCATAGAACATGACAGATATCCACACACGGAAATATGTACTATGTGTCCCCATGTATGCTTGTATGAGATGTCACAGAGCCAGTTCAGCTCCGCATGCAAACAACCAGGAACCTGAATCCTCCTATAACCTCCCACCTTTCCCAAGCTGTGATTTGTTGTTGGAGGGTGTACCTGTTCTGTGGAACTTCTTCGGAGGTTTAAAGATGATTTCCAGCAGTCTGTTCTGTCGGTCAAGCTCCTCTTTGTACTGGACCATAGTTTGTTCAAACACGGTGAAGATTTCTCCAGCATCAGCAGTTAGTCGCTCGTTAATAAACTCTCTCAAAGTCTGAACTGAAGTCATTGTCGCTGTTTGGAGAGGAAACATTTCCTCTGAGAGACTCCACAACGCTGCAGCTGTCGGCTCGGGGTCCTGCGCCTACAGATGACGTCACACTTTCTTCTTCTTCTGGTTATTTTTCCGGCAGACTAGGCACAACTCGGTGCATTGCTGCCACACACAGGTAATTTTGTGCTATTGCAGCTTTATCTTCTGGGGCCTAAATCCTGCTGTACAGATCCTTTGTCAAAAGAAAGTGAAGTACTCCCTGTGCAGTCTCCCTATTGTTGTAAGTGAATGTTTTTAGTCCCAACTTTTCCAAATTTATAAACAATACTCTTCTGTGTAAGCTGGACATTTCATGATGATATGACTCACTGAGGATTCACAGTGGTCACATTTCCCATCAGGATGTTTCCCTACGAACACCAACCCACTGGCTAATCCACAGTGCCCTATCCTAAGCCTTGTCAGTTTGACATCCTCTGCCCTCTTCATACATGCTCTCTTTGTGGGATGTGTCTGAAACAATTTCCTCCATCTGATGTCTCCCTCCCACTCCTGCTGCCACTGGCGGTGGATTCTTTTATTAATGATGCTTCGGCATTCCATTTTTCCTGAAGGGACTCTGGCATCTACCTCCTTCTTACCAAAACTGCACTTTCCTGCCCTGTTTTGCCACCTTGTTTCCTTCTATCCCTACATGTGAGGGCACCCACATAAACCCGACACTGTATCCTCTTCTCTCCAGATTGGACACCATCATTAATATCTCCCCAACTGTCTCCATTCTTTCATGTCCTCCCTCAGCTCCCCTTAGTGCCATTAGGGATGATCGAGAGTCTGTACATAAGACCACCTTGTAAACCCCCCCCACCCATCCTCAACCCACCATAGGGCCCACAGTAGCGTTATCAGCTCTGCTGAAAAATAGAGACTCCATCGGACAATCTCTTGCTTTGACAGATGTGGACATGGGGAATATATATTCCAAAAATCTGCTTTTCGACTTTCTGGGTCTCTTGACCCGTCTGTGTAAATCTTAATATTAATTAGTGCCATTGACGTGGAGTGGTTGGTTCTGAAATCGTACAAAGAACTGTCTAAAATGCATCTGTTAATGAAATTGTCCAATCTACTAGGATTTTTTGACAGTTGGGGAAGGAAGGATGCTGGTCTGTTTGAAAACATGTTTATCTTTAACTTTTCAATTTTTTTTAATACAGATTTATTATTTTGTCTATCTTGATCGTTTCAAGTCTTTTTTATACAGTTTCATTACTTTCTCTATGAGTGTGTCTAAGGCTTTGTTAACATCTCCCTGTTTAGTGAGGTAGTTCTCACGTGAACTCTTGACTCGAGCATGAATCCATGTGATCTTCTGTTCGTGAGAGCACAGTTTCTGCACCCGGAGGCTCAGCTGACTGCAGTTCCACCAGGAGGCAGTGTGAGTGACAGTCTTGCGGAAATTCTGCATCGGATCGTACCGGATACCACCGGACCCAATGTGAGCCCGGCGTTAAAGGCCGCCACTCGAGGCAGAATGACAGATTATCGACAGCAGTGGAGGGCAGGCAGGAAACAGCAGATGTTGGGGAGGAAAAGGGACTCCAGCTGTATTGCTATTTTTTATTTTTTTTTTGGTGGTGGTGGTGGTGGTGGTGGTGGGGGAGGGTGGTGGAAACAAATAAAGATTGCTGAACCCACAGACAGTCAGGGAGCTATCACATCCATACCTTTAATCGATATAAAGGGTCATTAAAACCAGTAACATAAAACCAGGAATCTTCCAACTCATTCATATTTAAAAAAAAAACAAACATTGGATGGTGTGTCTTGTGATTTCAGCTTCAAGTTTCAGTCCCTGAACGAGATTTCCTATGGTTCAGAAATAAACTATAAGCACAAAATCTAATATGACGTTTCGAAGGAAAAGGCTTCTCATATGACAGTTCTCATGTGGCCAACAACTGACTGCTTTGATTGAAATGCATTCCACATGATGCACAAGAGTACAGCTTCTAACCTGTGTGAATTCTCATATGGTGCAATAAATTAACATTTGAACTGAAACTTTTTCCACATGTTCCACAAGAATGCGGCTTGACATTTGAGTGAGTTCTCAAGTGTTGGTAAAAACTACCGCGTTGAATGAAACGTTTCCCACATGTGTCACAAGAATACCGCCTCTCACCTGTGTGAGTTCTCACATGATCCAACAAAACACCCTTTTGACAGTAACGTTTCCCACATGTTTCACAAGAATATGGCTTCTCACCAGAGTGAGTTCTCAAGTGGCGCAACAAGTGACTGTGTTGAAAGAAACGTTTCCCGCATGTTTCACAAGAGTGCGGCTTGTCACCTGAGTGAGTTCTCAAGTGTTGGTAAAAACTACCACGCTGGAAGAAACGTTTCCCACATGTGTCACAAGAATACGGCTTCTCACCTGTGTGAGTTCTCACATGATCCAAAAAATTATTCTTTAGACAGTAACCTTTGCCACATGTTTCACAAGAATATGGCTTCTCGCCTGTGTGAGATTTTAAGTGATCCGACAAAGAATGCTTATGACTGAAACTTTTCCCACATGTTCCACAAGAATATGGTTTCTCACCTGTGTGAGTTCTTAAGTGGCGTACCAAACTACAATTTAGAATGAAACTTTTTCCACATGTTGCACAAGAATACAGTTTCTCGCCTGTGTGAGTTCTCAAGTGGTAGTGAAAACTACTGCATTGACTGTAACATTTCCCACATATTTCACAAGAATACGGCTTCTCACCAGTGTGAGTTCTCATATGGGTCAATAAATTACTCTTTCGACAGAAACGTTTCCCACATGTTTCACAGGGATATGGCTTCCGAGCTGTGCGAGTTCTGATGTGACCCAACACCTTACTCTGTCCGTTGGAACTTTGACCTGGTTCTTGTTGTTCCTCTTTGATCTGTGGAAGTTCTGGTTCCTCCTGGTCCTCTTTAAACTGTAGAAGTCCTGGTTCTTCTTGTTCCTCTTTGATCTGTGGAGGTTCTGGTTCTTCCCGCTCGAAACAGTAGTTTGATTCCTGTTTAAAGAGCTGATCCTCTCTGCGGTCATGATCCTTTTGGATCTCTGGAGGGACATAAAAGTTCAAGATAAAAGTTAGTGACATTAATTCCACAGCTCCATCTTTGAAATAAAGAAACACTGGAATTCAAGTGTTGATATTGATCATTTTCATTCAAATTTCAAAAATAGCATTGAATTATTATGTACTGCTTGACAACTGCTAGATTAATGATGACTTTTTTAGCATCAAGTTTTTCTCTTGGAAATATTCACTTATTTTCTCTCATATTAGCACAACATTCTGTGAACTGTTTACCATGACACCTGATATGGGATGATGAGGCTCAGTTCCTCCACAAGGCTATATGGTACATTTAATCATTAGGGTCATTCCATCTCAAGTCAACAAATGGCTCCAGCAGCACCATTTCTGATTTGCATTATATTCAGTTTCAGTGTGCCATTAGGTCCCAAAATAAGATAGCAAACAGGTTTTTGGTCATATGTGTGCACGTTTTGCTTTTACACCCAATTATTAGGGGGTGGGTTTCAGCCTAAATCTGATTCAGGTACATAATTCAGAGGTCCATAATTCTTGAAACGTGCAAGCTAAAAGCATGAAATTCACAGGAACATTTCATTTTTCACTGCTCGTTGCAAAACAATCATGTTTTTAGCCCTAGTCTGAGTGTGAAAAATTTTACGGGGGGGGGGGGGTGGGGGTGGAATTCCTCAAAAAACCCCAAAAATCTTATTTTTGCCCATGTTTGAAAGGCCTCTGTATGCCATTTTAATCTAAAAAAAATATTAAAACAGCATTTCTTTCTTCAGTATGGGTCTTTACTGACATGCTAAAACCACTGTTGAAGTACTCAGCTGTTTAGTTTGTCTGCAGGTAATAAGTGTGGTTTAATAACATCTGCTGATGTACCTGAGGTGCAATATGACACATCGATGCTTCAAAATAATATGTTATATGGCAAAAATGCTGCTCGAGGGCACTTTCAGGCCCCTCTTTGACATAGATTTTCTATATGAAGGAGACTGAACACCAATTCAATATTTTGACATTTTTATCACTGGAATATGAAGATTCACTGCAAAATGTTTCAGAGTGGTGCTATTACTCACACATTGGGGGAAAATGTGGTTGAGTTTCACAAAATTCTAGACTCGTCCCTAATCAAAGTAGGTCCTGCAGAAAAACTAATCAGCTGAGTATTCCAACAGTGGTTCTAAAATGTCAGTCAAGACCCATACTCAATGACTAAATACTATGAGTCATAATTTATTGATTTAAATGGCATACACAGAGCTATAAAGACATGGATGAAATTAAGATTCTCAGTTTTTTTCAACAAATCAACCCTCAAAAAAATTTTTCACACTCAGGCTAGTGCTAAAAGTCTGACTGTTTTGTAATCAGCAGTGAAAAATGACATGATCCCGTGAATTTCATGCTTTTAACTGTTATATTTCAAGAATGATGGCAATGTGAAGTACCTACCAGAATGACGGCCATCAATTGTAGGCCTAAACCTGCCCCCATATCATGGCGTGTAAAAGCAAAATGCATACACATATTACAGAAAAACTTTTTCCCACCTTCCTTTGGGACCTAATGGCACACACAGACTGAATGGTCTGAAATCAAAGGTGGTGCTGCTGGAACTTCTTTGGATATTGGTTGATTTGACATGGAATGACCCATGGAATGATCTCTCTAATGTGATCCACAATGAGGATTTTATGTTGATTTAAATGCAGACTATCTTTGCATTTCAAGTTATGGGGGTGGTCTCTCTCTCTCTCTCTCTCTCTCTCTCTCTCTCTCTCTCTCACTCACACACTCACACACACACAAAGTGTATTTGTATGTATATATTGACATGAATACGCATGTGTGGAGGATGGAGGCCCTCCACGAGTCAGATTCATGTGTTCATTCAGACTTTCCCATACCTATTCTGTGTAACTTGATTTGAGGTTTCAGGGTGATTTCCAGCAGTCTGTCCTGACGGGCAATATCCTTCTTGTACTGGACAACAGTTTGCTCAAACATGGTGAAGATTTCCACAGCAGCAGCAGTTAGTCTCTGGGTGGTCAAGTCTCTCACAGAGTCCAGGGAATCGTCACTTTCACCATCAGTAACAGTCACCTCAATGATATCCTCCTGTTTAATGTGTGGAGCTTCATGTTCCTCCTGCTCCTGAATGGAGCTCGTGTTGTGCTTACCCATATGTTTCTGAGGACCCTCTGGAGGGAAACAAGAAATTCACTGATGTGATCAATGTGAATAGTTTACAGTGATAGATGGATGAGACAGGACAGGATTCATTTATAGTATATACAGTAACAAGAGGAAATTAGACTATGAATGGTGCTCCCCTTCCATGTTTGGATGAAATAACATGTCTGCTTAAAAAAAAAAAAAATCGGACTGTCCCCTTATTTGGATGTTTTGGGTGGAATTATCCAGAATAATCTCGAAGGTTAAAATTTCTGTCTCCACATTAGATCCCTTGGTGGGGGAGGTATCAAGGACAGTTCCTCTTTAAAAATAATCTTTAAAGAAAGCCATGACAAGATGCTGGCTCCAAAAACATGGCTGGTCTGTGGACACCTTTGTAGATATTGGAAACCAGTTACATCATATGGAGCATATCACTTATAATCCGAGGCTACAAAAGGATAAAGGAAACACTAACCCTCTTCTTTGCCCAGCAATCTCCAAAACGTGATCAAGTGTGACAGAGAGTACTGTGGGATCTCTGATGGAAGTCATGACTGTCCGACCTTGTTCTCTGCATCAAGACTGTTTTACTCTTCATTTTGAAAACTGGAAAAACAAACTGCACACACACTGGATAAAGTGTGTTTCTAACAGGATCAGAGTCGTGAGGCCACGGACTGAGAGACTAACTTTCTTGCTGGATTCATACTCAGAAAATCAGTCTATAAAAATGAAAGAACACCAATAAAGCTCTCAGAGAACCTTACAGATATCCACACGTGTATAAAGTCACAAAGCCAGTTCAGCTCCGCGTGGAAACAAAGAGGAGTGATTACAAAAAAAAAAAAACTCCGAATAAAGTTCCATGGTGTGCCCACGCTGATTTATAGCGTGTACCTGTTCTGTGGAACTTCTTTGGAGGTTTAAAGATGATTTCCAGCAGCCTGTTCTGTCGGTCAAGCTCCTCTTTATACGGGTAGATGGTTTGTTCAAACACGGTGAAGATTTCTCCAGCATCAGCAGTTAGTCGCTCGTTAATAAACTCTCTCAAAGTCTGAAGTGAAGTCATCGTCTCTGTTCGGAGACGAAACATTTCCTCTGAGAGACACCAGTGTCTGCTGTCGGCTCGGGGTCCTGCGCCTACAGATGACGTCTTAGTCTTCTTCTTCTTCTCTTTCGTTTATTCGCGGCTGGCCACCATCTTGGGGCATTACCGCCACCAACTGGGCTGGAGTGTTATTTAAGACTGGTCAGATGGAAGCTTTAGCTGCATTAAATAAGGTTTCCATGCACATACACCGGTGCATTTTTTTTACATTTTTATTTTTATTTTACATACATCACTGGTAGCAGTTTCACTCTTTGACGCTCTGAAGTAGCTCCTAACAGTTCCTGCTCCTCTTTCCCATTTTAACATTGCCATTAATGAGCCAATCTATCTGTCTGATCAGCAGCAGGAGAAGGGGAGCTGCACATTGAGCCTGAATGAGCCGAGAGAGAGAGGAGCGCTATTTGTAATCACCTCACCAGGATAATAAAACACGGGAACGAGATTTTAACCAAATAAAAGAACAATTTTTATTAACCAACACAAGAATGCTACAGCAATGTCAACATTTCAATAAAAAATTATTCTTATTGTGATTAGTGTTTTTCATGAGTAGTTATATGACAGCAAATAAATACATTTAAAAGAAGTACCTGAAAATGCACAGCAAATAACACGATAAACAAAACTTTAAAAACACACATGCGCATCAAGACAACACGGTATCTGGTTCAGTCACATGCTTTAAACAACTAAAGTCATTAGTGCAAATATACTGTTGTTGGGTGTCACCTTTTAGATATTTTTTTAGTTCCATTAACACAATCAGGATTTATTTCAGTTCACTAAATATTTGAAAATTGTTTAATCACTGCTAAAATGACATCTTTGACCACCAATTGCACTTTGAAAAGCAACATGAAATTATACTGGAACTACCAAAATCTTAACTTTACTTCTCTAAAACAGCTCCCTGGATATTCTGGGGGGTTCTGTTGAAAAGCCTTAGGCAGAGACCTCTGTCTGTGTCGGGCTGGTGGATTGGGGCTCTCCGTTCTTCTCCCTCCATTTACGCTGCTTTTAAATGTCTGTGCAGATTGGTGGTGTTACCACAGCAGCAAATTACCTTCCTGCAAACATTACATGATGCAGTGTCTTTGTCTGAATCTGTGAAATAAGTCCACACAGCGCTTCTTTTTCCGTCGAACATCGCTTTTCCTCACTCGCTATCTCTCTCTCTCTGCTCCGACACGGCAG
Source organism: Salarias fasciatus (assembly GCF_902148845.1). Lineage (NCBI taxonomy): Eukaryota > Metazoa > Chordata > Actinopteri > Blenniiformes > Blenniidae > Salarias > Salarias fasciatus. Next base: position 22,334,432 of record NC_043746.1, on the reverse strand, counting down.
TGAAGAGGAGAGGGAGAAGGGGAGCAAAGGGAGAAGGGCAGCGGTGCAGAGCGCCTTAACAAGCGCCTGAGCACTGAAGAGCTAAGGTCCGACAACAAAAAAATCGATCTCAACTGAGTTGAGTCACTATTTCCGGTCCAAATGTACAGAAAGTTATGTTATTTCTGGGCTGGACTGATGCCTCAGGGGCTTGAGAGATGCTGTAGAGGTCTGCAGGACAGGGGCTTGAGAAGTGCGGTGGCGGGGCGTGAGAGGTGTGGTCTGCAGCCAGACCCTTCTCGACCCTGGGGTTAGACCATCTGGGCCTGGTGATTTCCCATTGGGCATTTGAGAAACAGCTATATCCAGCTCTGCTAATGAAATTTCGGCTTCTGTTAGAGTTTTGAAGCTCGCATCAGTTTGCGGGGTCCATTGTTTCACCAAAAGTGGTCAGCCTCATGATTTAAGAATTTAGAACTGTAAAGGCATTTATAGAAAGAAAAGATATGATCTTCAACTATATTCTGGTCTTCACTCAGACTATCTTTTATAAATAGTTTATTTTTTGCTTCATTGGTGTCTGATGGTTTTGGGGAATCTCTCTCCTCCATGATAGGTTATATACGTCTGTGTTTGACTCTGGTGTCTTCTTCAGGACTTTGCATCAGATATTTAATAACAAAAATCACAAAAAGTTTCTCTAGATTGAACAAATAGGATGATTTTTTTTCGCCATCTTCAATCCATCTTGCCTTAGATGGAATAAAGGCTCCTTTTGCCTCGTCTGTGTGGATGTCGTCTAATTCTGACTATAGCCGAAGGAGATCAAGGTTATCAACATCACCAAGATGAGTATTGAGACACAGGGGCCCTCATTTATCAAACGATCTTTCAAACGGGTGTATATACGAGCGGTGAGCTCATCGTACAACAGGGCTCGCGTGGCATTACAGAAACTTCCGTACCTCGCCGATTTCAGCGTTTGAATGATCGGGTGTTGATAAATGCGGTGGCTGAATTTGATCGTCATTAACAATGTTACGCCCTGAAATATTCATACTTCCGAAGCCGCGCCCACTGAGGTCAAACACGGAAAAGGAGCAATTTTGGCAAAAAAAAAAGAAACTTTTGGGAGTTGGAAATGGATCCTCTCAGGTCTGAGGTGGAGGTAAATCAGGAGGAGTTCTTTGGAAGAATAAAAACTGAAATTAAAGGGGAAAACGCTGTCTGGAGGAAGCTCGCAGCAGCGGTGAGCAGCGTCACCTGGACGAACGGACACCGGCTGAGGTCTGAAAAGATTATAGATCCCTTAATTTAATTTAACCCTGATATTACAAAAAATGAGGCTGGCTCATGTTGTCCAGCTCAGAGTTTTATTCTTTTGTTTAATTATGTCTCAGAGCCAGACAGCAGCAGCACCGCACTGCGGTCTCCTCCCCACAGCGGGGACGGTCCCACCGAGACACACACACCCGGCACCGGACCGGGTACCGAGCATTACCTCGGACCGAACGGGACACAGGACTGAGCGGACCCGGGACTCAGGCCACCAAGGGCGGCACGTACCACCTGCTGCCGGTGCTGCTTAAATGAAAGACAATTTATAGAAGTCTCAATAAAATGTTTGACTAAACGTCCTCTGTCTGTATTTAATCTCCCTTTAGTTCATATATTATTTTCTAGGTTACTGGTATCACATCACTGATTAAATAAATCATTTGCTAAACTTTAGAGTTTATTTACATTTCGGTAGCGGTTCTTCAGGTCCTGTCTCCTCCGTCCAGACCCAGTGGAGGCTCTGCTGGTTCCCGCATCCTCTTGTGGCGCAAGCGCATCAAAAGTAACTCTATCGGCCAGTGCAACATTGTGTAAAACTGCCTAAATAAAGTCACATATTTTCGGGGATGAACATGAACAGCAGAGCGTCTGAAGCTGCTCCGCAGCAGCACGTGTGCATCTTTTCGCATTGTTAAAACAGCGCTCCTCTCCGTGGCAGGATGGACCAGCGGACTTATTGAAGTTAAAAATCCTTTAATCCCACAAGGAAGAATTTTATTAGATATTCCGTAAGGACATCATTTTATTTTTTATTTATTTATTTTTAATCTGTACTGAATGTGTGCTGCTTGTGCTTTATGGTGTGTTTCAGATGTGCTTTATAATTATTTTCACGCTCCGCCAGGTTTTTTTGCACTGCACAGCAAGTCCGCACTGACTGAAACTTGCGTACACGATGTCAGACCTATTGTGAGATTTCATCTTTTCGAACATCACGATCAAATTGATAACTACCGTATTTTACGCACTATAAGGCGCACGTAAAAGCCTGTAATTTTCTCAAAATCCAGCAGAGCGCCTTATAATTCGATGTGCCTTTTTTGTGGGAATTACGGTAATCACCCTGATCAAGCTGCTAAGCTAGTTAGTTTCAGTGTTGCCAGATTGGGCGGGTTCCAGCCCAATTGGGCTATTTTAAAAGTCATTGGGCTGGGAAAAAGAGCCTTGGGCGGGCATGTAAAAATTGGGCTGGTTTTAACTCCTTGGGCTGGAAAAATTAGACTTGGGCAGGAGCCCAAGTTCCGCAATAGCAGAATTTTTCACGGAAATCACGCCTGTCCGCTCTTCCGCGGCCGGTGCAGAAACGCGACACGCCCCCCTCCACTGTGTACCGCGCTGAGACGACTGCAAGGCGGCAGATATGAAAAACCAGTAGTCTGCAGCAACCATTGTCATCCTCCACAGACAGTTACTGTGACGTTCAATGAATAAGCCGTTCGTTTGAACGGCTCTTTTAAGTGGACGACGAGAGCTGGTTCACAGCTGTCTGAGAGCCGTTCCTTTCTGCAAATAGTCCACGCTTCCTTCACGTGTCTCCTGAGTGTCTCCTGAGTCCAGCTGTCACCGCTGCCTTCATGTGAACGACTGAGTTTCAGTTTTCCGCAGCTCGCTCCAGTCACCTGAACTAGCGGAGGAGAAGTGTCCAGAACCCGGAGCGGAGCCGGTGTTTTGGAAGAACTAGTTTCCCTATTAATTGGCGAGTTCAACGTTCAAAGTAATAAAAAAGAAGAAATGGAACTTCAGCCCGATTCTTCATGAAGGTAAGATAATTTCATTAGGATGTGCGTGTGTGTCCGCGTGTGTGTGCGCGTGCATGTGAGAGCCGTGCACATGAGAGAGAGCAGGTGCTGGTTTTGAAATGCATTGTTTTTGTATTGTGGCAACAGAGAGGTGTTACTTGCATTGTCTTATACAGTTGTTTATCCTTGTTATGGTCACTATATAAAGGTTTGTATGCTTAGGAAGTGTTTTCTGTTGTGTGTGTAATGTTTTGGCGCTATCTCATGGGTTTGGCCGAATTGGGCTGGTTTTTATAAAAATGGGCGGGTTTTCAGTCGTGCTTGGGCTGGAAACTACCATGAGGATCTGGCAACACTGGCTAGTTTACATAGAACGGAGCACAGCAGGCGGCTGCACAGCCAGCCTACGTGGGGAGCGGATGGACGCTGGGCGGCAGCATGCACGCTGCGACTCCGAGAACGGCCAGCAGCTCACCCGCCGGGACGCCGGGAGCGGCTGGCCGGCTGCGGCTGAGCTGTCGGTGGGGCACTTCACTCAGGAGACCGCAGCTGGCTGAACCCCGGTGACCAACCAGTCGTGGCCGCGCTCTGAGCTGCACATCCGCGAAGAGGAGCGATCCTCAGTCAAACTCGCTCTGATATGTCACTTTACTCACATATTTCAACCGAGAATGTAACCACCTAGACTGCCAATATGTATTTCTCTCATACTATTCTATACATCCTATGCGCCTTAAAATGTGGTCCGCCCCATGTATAATTTTTTTTTTAATAAAAAACCATTCATTGACTGTGCGCCTATTAATCCAGTGAGCCTTATAGTGCCGAAAATACGGTAACCCGTCTTTCATATGGACATACGACGGGCGTACTCCCATATACCGTTGTACTACCGTTTGATAAATGAGGGCTAGGGTGTTTATTTAAGAGACAATGTCAGTTTGTTGTTTTCGTCTCAGATTAGCCAGTTTTTTTGCCTGCATAAATACTAATTCTCTTCACTTTAAATTTAAGCCATTCCCATTTACCTGTGTGAGATAAGTGCTTTAGTTGCCCAATTTCAGAGATCAAAGAAACAATTTTCTTGCAGAAAGACTAATTTTTTTCATAAGTTGATATTAAATTTCCAATGCAAAAATCTGTGTTTAGGAGAATTAGCTTTGGGTGAAATAGTCAGGGAAATAGCACAGTGGTCAGTAAGAGGAGAGGGACTAATATTGCACTCTGAAGATAATTCAGTCAAGTTATTTTATATTAACCAGAAGTCTAATCTAGAGCATTGAGATCGACTCATATTATTCAACCACGTATATTGGTTTTTTTTTTTTTGTTTTTTTTTTTTATCAGAATTCATTTTATGCCAAATATCCACAAGATTTAGTGATTTGGAAAAGTCAGATGTTAAAGGATCAAAAGAATGATTACTGAATTGGGAAGGATAACGGTCTAGCCACTCATCTGAAACCACATTGAAGTCACCTGCAACTATTACTCTATCAGTTGAGTATTGGATCATCCAGTTATTGATCATGTTACCTAAGTTGGAAAACAATTTTCTATTTTCGGTCCGATTATTAAAATCATGCACATTTCAAAGTATGACAATTATTAAATTCAAGAGTAACCATAAAGCCAGTGTCCTTCAACATCATGTTTATAATCTAAAACCTTACCATCCAGTGTTTAAATAAAATGGCTACACCTGCTGAATGAGAAGAACCATGGGAGAGGAATATGTCACCACAGCCCCACTGGGATTTCCAAAAACTTACATTTTCTAAAGAATGAGTTTCCTGCAGAAAAAAATAATTACCCCTTGCTTGCACCTTACAAAAAAGAGAAATAGTCTTGCGCTTGGTGCCGTTTCTTAAACCTCTAACATTTAACGATAATAAAGAAAGTGCCATATAGTGATGGAATGCATTTACAAAGTTAACGCAGGAATAAAAGAGTTGTAATCTTCAGGAAATCTATACTTATATTTTACACATTAGCAACCAGCATTTAGTCTAATGTAAACTTAAAATTACTTGGCATTAAGTGCCTTACATTCATGACCTTAAGCCTTACAGCCAGAGGACACAGACATTTTAACACAATGATCTGTCAGGAATCAGATACCTCACTGCTGGGATGCAAAGAAAAATAGGGACAAGAGTTTTTCAGCCAGTTATTCGATACCCGTCAATCACAGCATGTCCATCCCGCAGATATGCTTTAAGACCTCTTTTCCTCGTCTCTTCCACATTTGGCCACAGGCGTGTATGAGCTTCGCAGCCCTCCCCTATGGGTCCCCCTTACAAAAGTCCTCTCTGAAGCGGATCTTCATCTCGTTGCAAACTTGGGCATTCTTGGACATTTTCCAGACCTGGTCTCGGACGGTTCTCATGGAAAATTGAAGAATGATCTGTCTGGGCCTGCCAGTTTTCTGGCCCAGCCTGTGCACTGTGTCGACAAAGTCACGTAACTTTTCAGCTGGAATTGGGACAACCTTGGACAGGATCTTGATGACTTCTTCCCGGGTGTTCTTGTCTTCTCGTTCGGGGAGGCCGTTCAGCAGCAGGGACCATCTTCACTTGTATCTCTCAAGCTCCAGGCACGCATCTTTCAGAGCTACGTTTTCTTTTTGAAGTGAGTGCATCTGCATTTTCATCTTCTCAACATCGTCCTTAATCCCTTTCAGAGCAGACGTGTTTGCATCGTCGACCAACTCTTCAATTTTAATAACTGCATCGGTATTTTCTTTCAGTTGCCATTCAACAGCTTGGAAATGTTCGTTCTGGGTATCAAATTTCTGAGTGAGAGCTTGGATGGCAGCATAAAGGACACTGGTGGAAAACGCATTTTCTGAACCCACTGTTTTGGTAAACTTACTCGGCTTTGGGTTTTTCAGTGGGGTGTGAACCAGGTTCTTACGTGCAGTAGACGTCTGCTCCTTAACTGACTTTTCCACGTGTTGTTGTTCCTTACGTCTTCCTCATCACAAGCTTGCTGAAGAGCGGCTAACAAGTAGTCATGATCCTTGTTAACTCCGGCCATGTTTGGAACTTCGTATGTAGAGAAAGGGCTTTTAAAATAATCAAAATAGGTTCATGAATAAAGGCAACTGTTCAAATTAATTTTAAACTGAGCGTTAATAATGAAAAAGAAGGTTTAAACAGTTAGACTGCAGAGCCTGCGATAAGTTCGGCTGCTCACTCAGCCATCTTGGAACTTGACCTGACAATATGTTTGTGTCAACGTGATGAATGAGATCTGAGTCAGCAGAATCTGCAGTGTGCTGCTGCTGCCAGTAGGTGTCGCTGTACAACTGTGGTAAAATCAATGAAAAGCCGCGATTTTAATCATACGCATATAAATTAATGTGGTATGACGCTACTCACCTCAGCAGACGCTGAAGTGACTTCAGCCTGCAGTTGATCATCTGACGAAAAGGCGGAGAGGTCGCACTCGGAGATCCATCACCGGACATTTCTGTCTGAAAACCCCTGGACCGGGCCAAACTGACTGCACAGGTGTGCATAGGTTTTACCTGCAGTCATGCCGTTGGCATTCATTTCCACTATTAAGTGGGCATAATCGTCCAAAGACATTTTCAGAGAAAATGCATGTTTTTTTTTTATTGTTCAGTGTTGATAATGGAGAAGCAGAAGCAAAGAGGGTGAAGTAGCAGAAGAAGAGAAAGCTTGACTTCTGGTTTTCCAGCAATGCAAACTTATGCATACGCATAACAAGAAATTAGAAGGCTTGTTTTTCGTTTTTCAATTTCCAAACGAGAATTGGAACGTCTCCCGTACTTTTTTTCCCTCAAAGTTTTCCTCAACCCCGTGTGACCCAATCTTAGCCGTGAATAAACCATCTCTTCCTTCCTGCCTTTTCCTTTTGAGTCTTCCACTCTTACCGAGCGTTGGATACTGTATAAATGTCTCCCTTTCCTGGCCTTGTCCCAAATGGTTTGCCATGCTCGTTGTACCGCTGCTGTTATCATTGATTTTGCTTCATTTTACCCATTGGGATTCTAATAACATTATCATCAGTTAATTTTAGTGTCTTTTTGCTGTTTCATCTGCCATTTCATTACCTGCTATTCCTATGTGTGCAGGAACCCAACAAAAAGAAATGAGCAAACCAGTTCTTTGCAACCTGAGGAGCGCAGTGTGAATCTCCAGTAATAAGTCGTCCCTACAAGTCTCCTTGGCAATAAGACTTTCCATAGCTGCTGCTGAATCTGAACAGATAACCACTCTGTCAGGCCGGACCTCCTCAATCCATTGCAGCGCAAGAATGATGGTGGTTATCTCTGCTGTGAATACTTATAAGTTATTAGATAATCTCTTGCTAATTATAATACTAAACTCAGGGATATACACAACTGCCCCAACACGTCCTGTAGCTAAATTTTTTGAACCATCCGTATATATATTTAGAAAACTATAATAATTCTTCTTTACATATTCTTCTACTAAAGATGCACCATTAACCCCACTCCAGTATTTCCTTCTTTTAGTTAGATTGACGTTTACGTTTGGACGAGGCAGAATCCAAGGGGGGACTGCGCCCCAGACCTGTGCTGGACCAACCTCCAGTTCACTGAGCCGATACTTGCTGACTACAGCATCTATAGTCCATCCAAAACCTTTTTTGAGTTTGTGAGTACTCCCAGCAGTTATTCAACACACCGTTTGCTGGCTGATCTGCTCCTGAACCTTTTAGCTTCACCCAAAAAACTAGAGATAATTTGTTCCTTCTTAAAGGAATACTCCGAAGATTTTGGACCCACGCCCTATCCCTATCATTGACAAAGTGAGATAAGCTCATAAATACCTTTTTTGTCTCTGTGCGTCCAGTGGCTGGATCCCAGCTGTTAGCATCGTAGTTAGCTTAGCTCAATTGCTGGAGATGAATAGGAGACAGAGCCGGACTGACAAAAGTGGACAAAATACTCCTTACAGTGGTCCAGGGGACGGCGTATTAGCTCGTGAAGTAAATCCCAATGGTTATAAAACATTTTAAAAGACGTGTTATCTTTTCAATCCGTTAAAACAGTGTTTTGATACACACAGACCAGCGCATGTGCAGTGCTCCACGGAAGGATATACCCTAGGACAGCAGTAGAAGCCATAGACTCAGCCGCTGTGCACCGGTATATCCTTCCGCGGAGCACTATGCTTGTGCAGATCTGTGTGTATCAAATCGCTACACTGCAACAAAGGATAACCTGCATACAAGATATCAACACTAAATTAAAGAAAATTACCCCTAAATCTAGTGAAATTATCTGTCCATGCAGCAAGTGAATTTTACTTAAAACGAGATCTTGATATAAGAATATTAAATCAAGAAATAAGCCTCTATCTTAAATATATCTTAAATCAAGTGAGATGAGACATTTTGAATGAAAACAAGACTTTTGAACTTGGTAAGATTTTGAATTTTTGCAGTTTTTGCAGTGTATTTAAACGGGTTAAAAAGAAAACACGTCTTTTAAAATGTTTTATAACCATTCGGATTTACTTCACGTGCTAATACGTCATCCCCTGGACCACTGTAAGGAGTATTTTGTCCACTTTTGTCAGTCTGGCTCTGTCTCCTATTCACCTCCAGCAATTGAGCTAAGCTAACTACGATACCAACAGCTGGGATGACCACATCTCTGCCGTACGTCTGCTGATAGAGAAGACCCGTGAATTCCGTAAAGATTGCCATCTGTATATCAGATTCATTGATCTGATGGCCGCCTTTGACACCATCTGCCACTCCTCACTGTGGAACATCCTCCAATCCTCGGAGCACCACCCAAGATCATCGCTCTGTTCAAGCTGCTCTACAGCAACATAGAGTGCTGATTCCGTATTAACGGTACTGACTCCAACTGGTTTACCATCTCCAGTGGCGTTCGCCAGGGCTGTGTGGCTGCTCCTCATCTTTTTAACTGCATCATCGACCATCTGATGTCCAAGGTCTGTGAGCGTGTCCCTGGAGTGTCCTTCGGCAACTACCACCTGACCGACCTACAATATGCTGACGATACCATCCAGCACAGCACAACCCACAGTCAGCTGAGAGACGCTCTGGGCATTTACAGTGAGGAGGCAGCACAGCTTGGCCTCCAAGTGAGCTGGACTAAAACCAAGTTCATGCATGTCGGTGATGGACCAAATCCACCTCCCATGCAAATTGGGAGCGACATCGTAGAGCCTGTCAAGAACTTCATTTGAATCCTGAACAATCCCTGTCGAATCTCAGACAGTAGGGAGGACATTTTATATGAGTGACTGTACTGAAGGCTAACTATAGATGAGTTAGAATCTGTGCATGTCACCACTTTTAAAGGTCTGACCTCTTCCATTCATTGAAGGGCAAAGAGGATTGCCAGCATTTCCCCCACATAAACTGACAACTCTTCATTTACTCTTCCCAACTTTAACTCCAAACTCTGGTACTGTAAAAGCCACTCTAATTTTCCTGTTTTGACTTTTTGAAGCATCTGTAAAACTTTAACATAACCACAATATTCATTGATATACATTTGAGTCGTCTGCTTATTTAAAATGAACTCCTTATTTTTGTGTTTCTTGTGAAGTAAAGTTTGGTCTACTACTGTCTGGAAGAATCCAAGGAGAAAAGGGTGGCATGGCCACAGTTGGACTTATTTCCAGCATATCCAACTGATATTCTTTTGCATTTTAATTTTTAGTCCACCCAAAACTTCTCCCTGGTTTTTTCCCCTTTCTCCCAGCATGGTGTCAATGTTTTTAATGCTGGATGCTCCAACCTTTGAAACAATATGTTAGTGACATCTGTATCCTTCTCAAGGCTAGCAGCATCTGGTTCAATTCTGGTTCAATGGCTACCTGTAGAGCGGAGGTTACAGAAGAATCTCGTCATTTTCCTTCAGAATATACAGATAAAAATGAAACCTAGGCCTCTTTTTGAGAGAATCATGTACATTCATCAACGCCATAACCATTTCACCAGGTGTCATGCAGAGGATTACATTTCTCTCCCTAAGGCTCGGACAGGTGCTATGCAGAGTACAGTGAGGTACAGGGCAGCTAATCGGTGGAATAATTTACCTGCAGCAGTAAGGAAAGAGAACAACATAAAAAGGTTTAAATCTGTGATCGCGGAAATTTTTAAATCTTGATTTAATTGTTGGTGCATTTTTAATGTTGGTTATGTTTTAATTGTATTAGGGTCTTGTCTCACTCTATATCATTTGTGAATATACATTCTTTTCACCCTTTTCTATATTATAACGGGTTTCTGCACTGCTTCTTATGATTATTTTATCTTGTGTATTCTGTTCACTATTTCTCTGTTTTAATCTTGTGTACTTTGATATGTGATGTTTGCTTTTGTTATGGACCCCAGGAAGACTAGTTGTCACCTAGGTGACAACTAATGGGGATTTAATCTCTAAATAAATAAATAAATTCAACTTGCAGTGCTGCTGTTGGTGAAGATCTAAAAGCTCCCGCACACAACCTCAAGGCCTGACACTGAATAATGTCAAGTTTTTTTTCAGGGTAGTTTCAGCTGCAGATGCATATACTATGCACCCATAATCTAAACAGGATCTAATCAGGCCTGTATAAATTGGCATCAGAGCACGCCTGTCCGTTCCCCATACTTCTCCAACTAAACATCTGAAAATATTACCTTATATTAAATTTTTTCATTTTTCAATAGTTTTCTGAACGTGAATTGCCCATGTTAACCTTTCATCAAACCAAACTCCCAGATACTTAAAAAACCTCACTCTTTCTAAATCCTGACCATACAATTTTATTTTCACCTCACTTCCAATCCGTTTCCTTGTTAAAAACATAACCTTTGTCTTATCGACTGAGAATTTAAACTCCCATCTGTAAGACCATTGCTCCACCTTATTAATGGCTCCTTGCAACTTTTCCACAATAAATGGCACATTCCTTCCCCTTCTCCATATATCCCCATCATCAGCAAAAACTGCAAACCCAAAGTTATAATCCAACTCTTTAAAAACGTCAATAATCATAAGAGAAAACAATAAGGGACTGACTATACTCCCTTGCGACGTCCGATTTTCAACCATATATTTCTCAGGCCATGCATTTCCTATTCTCACTTGTATCTTCCTCTCTTCTAAAAAATTCTTTATCCACTTATACATCCATCCATTTACACCTAATTTGCGTGGATGTATGAGTAACCCCTGCACACACAGCATATCATATGCTTTTTCAATGTCGAAGGTAACTGCAACCACAGTTTGTTTGTTGACTTGTTCTTTCCTTATTTCAAGTTTCAAGGAGACTACGGGGTCGATTGTATTTTTCCCTCTTCTAAAACCGCTCTACTTCAGCTTTTTCCTGGCAGGCCGTAAGCGATATAGGCATAATGCTGCCCCCTAAAGTCAGATGTGCCAGATTAAAGGCCCCAGCTAAAAATAAGCTATATTTAGCCAGGAAAGTTCAAATTTCTAGAGTTTTTTGTTTTGTTACCTCCGCCAAGGAGGTTATGTAATCACGTCGGTTTGTTGGTTGGTTTGTTAGCAAGATTACGGAAAAAGTTATGGACGGATTGCAATGAAACTTTGTAGAAAGGTGTGTCTTGGGCTAACTTAGAATCCATTAAATTTTGGTGATGATCTGGATCGGGGAATTTTTTTAAAGGATTCTTTATCATTGAGCGATAGGGCAGTGTTTCACATAGTTGGGCAGGCCCTCCGACAGGGAGCCTGTGCGGCATGCGCGCGCTGCATGCATAATGTTATGTATGTGCTTCGATGTGCGCCTCACCGGGCCAGTGTTGATTGTTGCTTGAGCGTTGCAGCACGTAGTGGGGTAAGAAACCGGGAGTTGTGGGCGTTCAACGGTGTTAACATTCGGCTAGCGGCGTTAGCATTCGGCTAGCGGCGTTAGCATTCGGCTAGCGGTGCTAATGGCGGCCCGAACCTGTTTGTTGCTATTCCTCGGTGACTTACAACATTGGCAGCGGCGTGGTGCATAGTGTCGATCTATTTTCCAAGTCTTGCGCTTCAAAGATAACGGTTCACGTTCACTTTATGAGCACATCAGGCTTTGTTTACGTTTGAGAAGACTCGTGGATGCGGGGCTCAAACTGCGCATGCCCAGTAGGCGCAAGGCATTCTGGGAAATGTAGTTTTTGATTGATTTCAGCCATCTTTGTTATTTAGATAGATGTTGCAAGCTTTCTTTGCTTGAATAATGATTCCATTCAAGTAACTGTATTGTGATGGTTTATTTTTTATTGTATTTCAGGTTTATGACCTGTGGTCATTTCGGTTGAATAAACAAAAACAAATGACAAACACGAGTCATACTATAGTGTGCATCCGGTTATATATGGTGTGCTTATTGTTGTTGGTAACTGATTTGACCTGTGGCGGAGGTCTGCGCTCTCTGAGTGCCAAATTCAACTTTTTTCTTGCCCTGTTATATCAGAACTTCTCCTTTAAAATGCTGGGGTGATCCTCCAAAGTTGTTTAACCCGTACCTTTAAATCAATACCAGGAAATAAAGGCAACATCCTGAACTCTTGTCTGAGTTTCATCTCTTCATCTTAAACACAAATATCTTTAGATGAACAACAACAAAAAAAAAGAAATTGGCCTTGTTGATCCAAAAAGGTCCTTGTTGACACTTTTTTAGTTTATTTCATTCAGTGTTATAATACAAACAAATCATATCAAACAATACAGAGCAAACTCTTTAGCAGCCTTGTAGCACCACATTATGTAATAATGCCGCATTTTGCAAAAACTTACCGCATTTTGGAATAAAATTCTCAAACGCAATATGTAATAAAGTTTGCTGCATTTTGTAATAAGTTGTTATGTGTCGCACCGGTTGTTACATAATGTGGATGTAAAAAATGGCTTTGGAAAAAATGTAATAATTTGGTGCATTATGTAATAAGCCACAAAAATGTATGTCTTAATTTGAAAAAAAAAAAAAAACATGATAACTTCAGAACAACCTTGATTTTAAACAGTCCAGCATGACTCATTAAAACCAGGAACATTAAAATCTGACATGGGCCACGTTCCACGCCCTGAATGATTTTCTCAACGAGAGATAGTTAATTCCAACTTATTCATATTTAAAAAACACACAATGGACGATATGGTTTGTGATTTGAGCCTCAGGTTTCCGACATTTCCCATATTGCAGAAATAAACTGTGATTAGAAAATCCAATCTTGCGTTTTGCAAGAGAAAGTCTTCTCATATGCGAGTTCTAATGTGATACAACAAAGGACTGCTTTTGATTGAAATGCATTCCACATGCATTCTAAACTGTGTGAATTCTCATATGGTACAACAATTTATAATTTGCACTGAAACTTTTTCCACATGTTTCACAAGAATACAGCTTCTCGCCTGTGTGAGTTTTCAAGTGCATCGACAAAGAACACTTGTGACTGAAACTTTTCCCACATGTTGTACAAGAATATGGTTTCTCACCTGTGTGAGTTCTTAAGTGGCTTACCAAATTGCTATTGAGACTGAAACTTTTTCCACATGTTGCACAAGAAAATGGCTTCTCACCTGTGTGAGTTCTCAAGTGGCTTACCAAATTACTATTTAGAATGAAACTTTTCCCACATGTTTCACAAGAATGTGGCTTCTCACCTGTGTGAGTTTTCAAGTGGAAGTAATAATTACTGCGTTGAATGAAACGTTCCCCACATGTCTGACAAGAATACCGCCTCTCACCTGTGTGAGTTCTCATATGGTCTGACAAATAACTCTTTTGACTGAAACTTTTCCCACATGTTTCACAAGAATATGGCCTCTCACCTGTGTGAATTCTCATATGGTCCGACAAATAATTCTTTCGACAGAAACATTTCCCACATGTTTCACAAGAATATGGCCTCTCACCTGTGTGAATTCTCATATGGACCAACAAATAACTCTTTTGACTGAAACTTTTCCCGCATGTTTCACAAGAATATGGCTTCTCACCTGTGTGAGTTCTCATATGGCCCAACAAATAACTCTTTCGACTGAAACTTTTCCCGCATGTTTCACAAGAATACGGCTTCTCACCTGTGCGAGATCCTATATGGACCAACAACTTATCCTGTTGGTCGTAATTTTGACCTGGTTCTTCTTGTTCCTTTCTGATCTGTGGAGGTTCTAGTTCCTCGTGGTCCTCTTTAAACTGTAGAAGTCCTGGTTCTTCTGGTTCCTCTTTGATCTGTGGAGGTTCTGGTTCCTCGTGGCCCTCTTCAAACTGTAGAAGTCCTGGTTCTTCTGGTTCCTCTTTGATCTGCGGAGGTTCTGGTTCTCCTTGCTCTAGATCGTAGCTTGATTCCTGTTTAAAGACCTGATCTTTTCTCCAGTCATGATCCTGTTGAAGTTCTGGAGAGACAAAGAAGTACAAGAAAAAGGTTGGCGACATTACTTCCACAGTTCCAACTTTAAAAGGTAGGATTTAATATTCTCCAGACATCCACAAGACCCGAGTTGCCTATAAAAGAAAATGTAGAGGCCTGTGATGGGGCCATTCTTGGGATCTATTCTAAAACTAAGTTAAAGTCACCACCAATTGCTAAGTTCGTTGTTGAAATGAATAAATAAATGAATAAGACTAAAAGTATTTTTGAAGAATTCTGGATCGTCCCTGTTTGGTGCACATACTGTATAATTAACAATGTAACCGCTATGAATTGAATTCTCGCATAACAAATCTTTCATTCATGTCAGCCATTGTGGATTTACGTATAAAAAGGTACAAAGATGAATCATTTTTGCAGCTGACCCCTAACTTTGGCAGAGAATTTGGAATGAAACACTTGTCCAATCCACTTAGCTTTAATTTTACAATGTGCATCATGGTTTGTGAGTTTCCTGTAGAAAAGTCACATCAGCGTGCCGTGCATCAATTTTAAATACGATAGGACTTTGCCATGTTTTATTGGTTCATTAATTCCATTTTTGTTCCAGAAGCTGAATTTTGGGATCCTTTTCATGTCCCTCTGATAATTCAAACATTGCAACCATACAAGTACAGAATTATTTTGCGTTATACACTATTGGTTGAGAAGTATTGCTAATATCATCTGCACTCCCACAACCATATCCAATCCCTCCTCCACAACAAACACACCACAGTAGGGCTGCCACGATTGGTTGATTAATCACGATTATGTCGACTATTAAAATCATCAACTAATTTAATAGTCGACGAGTCTTTTTTTTTTTTTTTTTTTTTTAATTGTTTTTGTCTTGAAACTGCCGCTGCACCTTCCACTGCCGCGTCTGCCTTTCTGTATTTGACACACATGCGCAGTCGTGTCAGCCGAGAAGACACCAGACTGGAGCTCAAAAGTGTGGGAGCATGACAAGAAAACATCAGAGAAAAGTGTGCAATGCAGCTATCTGCCAGACAGAACTTGCCTTCCACGACAGCACAACTGCGATGCATGAGCAGCCGAAACAGAAGCACGTCGTGGCTCGTGACAACGATGACTGACTGTCTCGGTAAGCTAATAATATTAGCATAGAGAGCTAACTTGCTGTTTACTCATAGCTGTCAATGTTAACATTAGCGGTCACGATTTGATTCATTAGCTGCCTTTAGCACACATATTTCATGTTTGTAACGTTATAACAGTGATGTGTTTTAATAAGAAGTGACGTCGCGCTAATGTTTTCTAACGTTATGTTTCAGAGCCTCCACCCCATCGGAGCGGATTTTCTCCACAGCAGAACATCTGCTCCATAAAGACAGAAGCCTGTCTCCAACACATGTAGAAATGCTGACTTTCCTGGCTATGAACAAGAGCCTTGTGAAGTTTGGGATTATGTAGAGTCAGAGTGTAATAAAGTTGTATACAGTTGAGCACTGACAAAATGCACTTTTGTTTTGAGTCAGTGAGACGAAAACTTCAATAATTCCGTAGTTACAGGTGCCTACCTCATTGTTGCTCTGCTTGATGCCAAACACAAATTAAGAAAAAAAATTAACATGAAGGATTTATTTTTGTGTTGTTTAGGCAAGTGCCTTTTCCTTATTTTACTCAAGTACTTGCACTTTATGGTACACAGTTAAACAAGTGTTTGTTGCATATTTCAAGAAAGGTTTAATGAACTATCATCTGAATTGTCTTTATTTTTAGTTAGTATATACCTTAAACACTTAAAGTTGAAATCTAATAGTGGCTATATAAGAGCAGCTTCATGGTGGTGCGATAAACTGTTTTACTTTGATTTATATATGATGCGATTAGTCGACTAATCAAAAAAATAATCGTGATTAGTCGACTACCAAAATAATCGTTTGTGGCAGCCCCACACCACAGTTATACAGATATAAAGATAAAACCACCCAAAACCCACAACTAACACCTCAATGATCTAACGGAGTGGAACCAGTCATCTTCCTCCCAACTAGACCACACATTAAAGGTGCTGTAGGCAGGATTTTGCTAGTCAATGCTAATTTTTCTGTGTTTTCTTTGGATTAAATGTTAGAGTATCTATTGATAATCCTTTAGGAGTGTAGCATAATTGCACTACCGCGAGGGCGCAGAGTTTCCATCTGTCACTGTTCTGAACTGAAAAGGAATCTTGACAGCTCCAGGTATCTTTGACCAATCAGAAGAGGCCCTGAGGCTCTAACCGTGATTGGTCGAGGGGCATTCGTCACATGTTCTTGTGGGAGGGGCTTAACTTGCGTAAGGGCGTGATGTCAGAGAAAACAGGACAGGATTGGCTGTGCTGGGTTTCAAATAGCCATCTTAGATGGGTCAAATAGCCATCTTACTTAGGTAAACCTAAGCAAGATGGCGGAGATACTGAATCCTGCCTACAGCACCTTTAACTAACTATCCTCAGCACCGACGAGCCGCCGTCCACCGGTCGATCGCGATCGACTGGTTGGGCACCCCTGTTCTAGATAAATGTATGCTACCAAAACTGGCACAAAAAGAAATGATATGCAGAGCTGACCAGTCTGGAACTGAACAGTTATTTGTGAACTCTTTACTTGCTTAAAATGTTAAAAAGGCCTCTAGAAAAAGGCACATTACCTCTAATTAGAGCTGGGTGGTATGACCTAAAGTTCATATCACGGTATAAATTAAATTTCTTCACAGTAACAGTATATATTGCGGTATGAATGTTGCGGTGTAAAACCTATATGAAGTGTTTCTGAATGGGTTTTGTGGTTGTTTAATTCACCTGCATTTGCACTTCATGCCACTAGCTGTGCTGTTTGCATGTTCAACATTATTTCTACACAGATACCACAGAAGGACGGCCCCTGAAGTGCAGGCTCTCTCTGCATGTTAGAGAAAGATTGTTATTAGCCGGCAAAACATGCGCCAGAAGAAGCTGTAACATGTTCAATGATGCGATGCACCGTTTTTTTCAGTAAAAGAGAAGGCCTGAACGATCGTCTCCGCACATTTTATTTATGTAGTAGCATTTAAACTGTATCAGGTGAGATGACGGTATCAGGGGAGAGCACAAATCCCTACCGTGGCCAAATTTATATGGTTTCTACCATCCTACCGTTCATACCACGCAGCCCTACCTCTAATATTTGTTTATTCTCACCTCTCCTGATTCATCATTGAAACTCTCAGCCACAGACGCAACATTTGATGGCTGGAAAGAAATGGGGTTGCACAGAGTCAGACTCATATCTTCAGGGAAGTTTTGTTTCTTTTTGTGTTTGGGTTTTATTTTTTTTATTAGGGCCTACCTATTTTGTAGTGTTTTTTTTCTTCTTTTACATTGTTTTTCTTTTTTAATGGAACTTTGACATATGAATCGATGTATTTTTAGCTTCATAATAAAGACATTCGAAATCACTACATTAAACCTTCATGTGCTGCTTTAGCTGCTGAACAGCTGGTAGATCAATGATTACTTTTTTTAGGCTCAGCTGTTTGTGATAGATTCACTTACTATCTCATATTAGCACAACATTCTGTTCACTGTTTACCATGATACCTAGTATGGGGTGACGAGGTTCAGTTTCCCAACAATGCACATTAAATTATTAAAAACCATGTGGACGTGAACTGTCAGGATATTTTTCCAGCAAACAGACCATCTCTCCAATATGAACCAGAATAAGGTTTTTAATGTTGATATGCCAACTATCTTAGGATTTTAAGTTCTTGGGGATAGTGTCATGAACACCAACAGGTATGTGAGGAGGCTGCTTGTTGACTTCAGTTCGGCCTTCAACACTTTCACAAACACACACACACTTGTGTAAGTGTATATGTATGCATAACGGTATATATTAATCATATATTTTACGTATAAATGTGCACGTGCGTAGGATGGAGCAGATTCATGTGTTCATTCAGACTTTCCCATACCTGTTCTGTGTAACTCAATTTGAGGTTTCAGGGTGATTTCCAGCAGTCTGTCCTGACGGGCAATATCCTTCTTGTACTGGACAATAGTTTGCTCAAACACGGTGAAGATTTCCACAGCAGCAGCAGTTAGTCTCTGGGTGGTCAAGTCTCTCACAGAGTCCAGGGAATCGTCACTTTCACCATCAGTAACAGTCACCTCAATGATATCCTCCTCCTGTTTAATGTGTGGAGCTTCATGTTCCTCCTGCTCCTGAATGGAGCTCGTCTTGTGCTTACCGATGTGTTGCTGTGGACTCTCTGGAGGGAAACGACAAATTCGCTGATGTGATCAATGTGAATAGTTTACAGTGATAGATGGATGAGACATGACAAGATATGTTTCAACTACAATAACAAGACAAAAGATCCGCAGCAGATTATTATGAAGACATCTAAACTTATTGGTTTTCCCCTTCTTTCTTTGGGTAACGAGTTGCCACGGCCCCAATTCAAGTCGTCACTGACTTTGTCGGTCCCAAGCCAAGTCGGCCCCCGACCCTGCGAAAAGTGACTGCCCCCGACGGGAACACGCATCGACGTGTTTCTGTACTTCTCCACTGCTCGCATACGATGTGGGAACGTTTCATAAAGTATTCTTTATGAATATTTATAAGAGTATCTTTTTACAAATTCCCTCAGTTACAGGGCACAGTCACTTTTCGGCAGCTGAGTGATGTGAGGAGTGAATAAAGAATACTTTATGAAACATCCGCACATCGTATGCGAGCAGTGGAGACATACAGAAACAAGTTGATGCGTTTTCCCGTCGGGGGCAGTCACTTTTCGGCACGGCACCGGGTTGATCGGGGGCTGACTTGGCTTGGGACCAGCGAAGTCAGTGACGACTTGAATTGGGGCTGTGGCAACTACAAACCCTATCTTTGGATGAATGCATATCTGTTAAAGAAAAAAAAAAAAAAAGGGGGGGGGGGGGGCAATCCCCTCATCAGGGTGTTTTGGAAGTGGGTGCCTGGAATAATCTCAAAGAAGCCATGACAAGATGCTGGCTGCAAAAACATGGACGGTCTGTGGACACCGTAATACTTATCGTGAACCAGTTTCACTGATATCACTGAAAGCCTCTTCTTAGCCCAGTAATCTCCAAAACGCTATCAGGTGTGACACACAGCCATATCAGCACTGTGGGAGAATGCATACAGGACGGACAGATGAGGATGGATGCACTTATTTTATCTCCTCAGATGTAAATTGTGACTCTGACCTTGTTCTGTGCATTATGACTGTTTAACCATGTTCATTTTGAAAACAAGAAAAAACACAGCTGAACAATAAAAGTAAGAAACAAACGGACTGAAAAGATCAAGTCTGATTGCACACACCCGGAGTGTTTGACTGAGTCATGAGGCCACGGACTGAGAGACTAACTTCTTGCTGGATTTATACTCGCAAACTCAAACTTACTATGAAACAAAACGACACTAATTAACCTCTTGTAGAACACGACAGATATCCACACACGTATATTTGTGTAGGGAATATGTACTATGTTTCTATGTGTCCACATGTATGCTTGTATGAGATGTCTCTGAGCCAGTTCAGCTCCGCATGCAAACAATCAGGAGTGACAAAAAACCTAGATGCTCCGTATAAACTCTCACCGTTCCCAAGCTGTGATTTACAGACGTGTTGGAGGGTGTACCTGTTCTGTGGAGTTTCACTTGAGGTTTAAAGATGATTTCCAGCAGCCTGTTCTGTCGGTCAAGCTCCTCTTTATACGGGTAGATGGTTTGTTCAAACACGGTGAAGATTTCTCCAGCATCAGCAGTTAGTCGCTCGTTAATAAACTTTCTCAAAGCCTGAACTGAAGTCATTTTTGCTGTTTGGACATGAAACATTTCCTTTCACAGACACCACGACGCTGCCGTTTTCAGCTCGGGGTCCCGCGCCTACAGATGACGTCACAGCCCAGCGCTATTCTTCTTCTTCCTCTTCTTCTCCTTTCCCACAGGCTGTACACATATACAGTGTAATGCTGCCCTCTTCTGTTCAAAGAATTAGTCGCAGTACTTTATATTCTTGGTTGGTGGAAAGAAGGAATCTTACAGTAGGCTTTTCTATGTCTCGTGGATTTATTCTACAGGCAAAGATTGACTCAATTGAAAATACAGTAATTTTAAGCTTTGAACGGCCATTACAAAGCCTCTCTTTCTGCAGAGTACTGATCACAAGATAAAAACACATGTGCAACAGTCTTTAATTCCCCACATTGACATTTCCCATCTGGGTGCTTTCCCATTACATTTAAACAAGCTGCAAGACCACAATGCCCCAGTCTTAATGTGGTTATTCTTACTTGGTTAATTCTAGAAGAAAATGAAACCTGGTATTCTGCACTATGGGTTGACACTTAAAATAATGCCTTCCCCTGGTCTCTGTTTCCCACTCCCTTTGCCACCGTTTCTGCACAGCACTTCTGATAATACTAAAACACTCCATCTTCCCCAAACAGAGGTTGTACTCAATTTCCTTACATACAAGTGTCTGTTTAGCAAGAGAGTCAGCTGCTTCGTTTCCTTCTATCCCTGAATGAGATGGGATCCAGAAAAATATTGCACTGCAGTCCATGGACTCCATTCTATGAAGGCAACTCAAGATTTCAAAAATGACATCTGCCCGAGCCCCAGCTGGACCAGCAGAGATCACCTGTAAGGCAGACACAGAATCTGAATATATATAAGACGCTTCCGAATTGTTCCTTTCAATCTATTCCAAGGCCCACCAAATGGCTAACAGCTCAGCAGTAAACACTGATATATGATCAGAAACACGCACACTTTTGCTAATTTTATTGTTACTTGTATAAACTCCAAAACCTGCCTTTCCAGAAGAGGGATCCTTTGATCCATCTGTGAAAATATGACAAGAATCTTTTTTATTCTCCACAAATTCCATTTATTTGAGCACTTGACTTTTATCTAATCCCACAAAATCCAGCTGAACCTCAGGTTCTGGCAGAAGCCAGAATCACCCCAGCACTCCTCTCTTCTTCACATTTTTCCTGGCAGGCTGTAAGCTACATAGGCGTAAAGCTGCCCTCTAAAGTCAGATGTGCCAGATTAAAAGCCCCAGCTAGATATAAGCTATGTTCAGCCAGGAGAGTTCAAATTTTCAGTTTTGTTTGTTTGTTTGTTTGTTTGTTTTACTTTTTTCTTGTCCTGTTACATCAGAACTTCCTCTTTACAATGCTGGGGTGATTCTCCAAAGCTGTTTAACCCATACCTTTAAATCAATACCAGAAACAAAAGCAACATCCTGAACTTGTCTTGTATTCATCTCTTCATCTTAAACTCAAATGTCTTTAGATGAACAACAAAAACAAAGAAATTGGCCTTGTTGATCCAAAAAGCTCCTTGTTGACGGACCTTTTAGATCATTTCGTTCATTGTTATCCATCCATTTTCTAAACCGCTTCATCCTTTTCATGGTCGTGGGGGGCTGGAGCTAATCCCAGCTGCTGTGGGCGAGGGCGGGGTCCACCCTGAATAGTTCGCCAGTCTGTCACAGGGCTGACACATATGTACAAACAACCATTCATACCGAGAGTAACGAATGTAACTACGGTTCTATGAATCCCAGATGACCGCCAGAGGCGGTGCTTAAAGCACTGGAATGTTCCCGCATGCGCAGTTCGAGTATGTATACTAACAAACGTCACTCGTGACCCCTGGGTGACCCGGGAACTGTATAAATTCGGGATCTTGACCCAGGAACAGCTCCTATGGAATCTTCTCGCGTGACCTGAGGATTCTAAGTGACAGAGCGCTTTGGCGGTCATCTGGGATTCATAGAACCGTAGTTACATTTGTAAGTCTCTTTCTATTTCATCCGTACTGACTGCCAGAGGCAGTGCTTAAAGCTATAGTGCACAACTTCAGTCGCCCTCTAGCGAAATTCTGCTTTCTTACAACAATAAAGCCGGCGCTTCCACATGACGTACGCCCAGGTGTCCCCGGTGTCCCCCCCTCCCCTCTCCCCACAACCACTGCCACGGTGATTCGCGTTTCCACAGCGCGAGTCACCGTTGGAAGTGGTTTTTATTCTGTGTGAATAAGGACAGCTGGTGAAAAAAAGATGGACTCTTCCGAAGAGGTAATTATTGTGGTTTTTTTTTTTTTTTTTTTTTTTTTTTTTTTGGCACAGAAATGCAAAAAGTTTATTACAAACGGGAGACAAGGTGCCTGCTAATTTGTAACTGACAGGTTACAAAGGCTTCTTCGCCAGCAATCCTTTTGCTGACCATCCAGGATTTTTTTTTGGTGGTAAGATCCACTTCAGGACTCTTTCTTGGCCGTTTCTTTGGATTCTCTGCCATGTCGCTTCCTCATTCTGCCTGAGACCCTCCGCGCGTCCTCCCCCTCCCTTCTTGTTGTGACGTAAAATGCGTAATTTCCTGCGCGCCAGCGCGGGAATGTCGCCAGTCGACACGCAAAGCCAAAATTATATATATTTAAAAATCCCGCGACATGTTAGAGGAGCCGATTGGCTTAATCTACATTTTGTCATCTCCACTAGTAGTGACTTGGCTAAAACGGACGTTCATAGACATTTTAAAGTTACGCACTATAGCTTTAAAGCACTGGAATGACGAATGCCAACTCAGTGACGAGGAATCCCAGAGACCAACCTCACTGAGAAGCCTCTGCCGGGGCTCGGCCCAGTACCACCATGCATGTGGTATGCATGGTAGCCTCTCCGTGCATGCGGAGGCGCAACTGCCAACCTGTCGCACCTGGAAAAGGTGCCAGGCGTCGTCCAGGTGTCGTCCAGACGGCGACAGCACAGAGCTCGTCCAAGGGCACCCCCTTCAGGGCGACCCAAGACGTGGACACCGCCCTGGTGGAGCGGCAATGCACACCCTCGGGCAAAGGCCGGCCTGTGGCCTGGAATGATGAACAGTATCCACAACCCAGTGGGACAGTCGCTGCCTGGAGAGAGCAAAGCCCTTACTAGGGACCGAGTAGAAGACCACTGGCTGGCCAGATGTCGGCACATCTGCATAGCAGCCATGCAGCGTCCCAGAGTTCTAGCCGGGCACAAGGGCCCCGACCGGCCCCCCGGGGCATCCGATTGGGGGCCACATAGTGAGTCACATAGGTTGGCTGTCGTCAGCCCCAACAGCACCCTAGGAAGGACGCAGCAGTCACAGCGGGATGCCCGCCCCAGCCGGATGCCACCGGAGACATGCGGGGAGAATAGACAGAGCGTGCTGCTCCCCCACACGCTACGCCGTGGTAATGGCCAGCAGGAACGTCATCCTGCGCAACACCCACTGCAGCCCTGCCGCTGCCAGGGGCTCACAGGGAGGCTGACACAAGCTCTCCAGTACCAGATACAGATCCCAGGCGGGCACCCGTGGGGCTCTAGGGGGGCGAGCTTCAAAGCCCCCCAAGGGAACCGACACTGGAGTGTGGCCTCAAATCGCGTCGCCTGCAACTCATGTATGGCGGGCAGATACCACCGCCACATACACCCTCAGGGTGAACGGGGATCGGGCCCGGTCCAAAAAGACTGTAGAAGTACAGGACCACGGGGACCGGGCAGAGCACCGGGTCCTCCCCATGGCCGCTGCACCACTGTGCAACCAACCTCCACCTACTACCATACAGCTGCCTGGTAGATGGTGCCCTAGCATTCAAGGTGGTCCACCTGACAGGCTTCGAATAGCTGCTCAGCAGCGAGTCGGGCTCCTCAGACGCCAGGACAAGACAGAGATAGCAAGGGCGGGGGTGCTCACCAGGCTCCGCGCTGAAACCGCAGAACCCTCCTGCTGAGAAAGCGCCATGGCCCTCTGTGGAACAACCTGTGGAGCAGAAGAAACCAAGCTCACACTGCAGAAAGTGGGTCGCTTCCATAAGCCACTGCAAATGCATGGCTCCCCTATGGAGGCACCACACCCCCGGTGGAGGAGTCCAACAGGAGAGGGTGCCCGCCAGCGCTGTGAGGCCCCTGCAGGTACACAATCTGCAGGCTGGCCAAACAGGTCACCGACCACAACAGCTGGGTCTGTAGAAAGCCTGGGGAAGGGTCACCACCAGCTACAGGCTCCAGGCCGACACCAAGAGCGTGGCTCGGTAGGACAAGACGGGTCAGTGTGAGAAGCTGAGGGAAGGGGGTGTACGCCACCTGCACAGCCAATGCAACATCACCATGCCAGCAAAGTAGCAGAGCCACATCTGGGAGAGGGAGCGGCCGCATGGCAACCCCAACTCCCTTCCGTCCTACAAGACATCACCTGCTGGAAGTCAACGTTCCCCGCGTAGGAACCACCACCGCGGGGTCCAATGCAGGGGAAGCAGCACATGTGGCCTACAACCCACGGCTAACGAACGCTAGCCATGCCGCCATAGCGAGGATCGTGAGGAGCGCATGAATAGTACGCTGTCCAGGAGGGGGAACGGCTGCCCAGCAGCCACGTCTCCATCAGCCCCCAAGCAGTGCCACCCACCGGAGCGGGGGGTGCAGCACAAATCACCGGGCTAGCAGCTCAGAGAGCCACCCCCAGGAGGAGTGCACAGCGGCCTCCTGCTCTGTCTGCCGCCCTCACAGTGCCACCCGCCAGAACGGTGGGTGCACACAACAGGGCGACACAACAGCAATGCGATAAGCCGGGGGAGGGTGGAGTACACCACCCGTACGGCGGACCACACCCATGACAGCCAGCCTGGGACGTGCTGGAGAGAGGGGACAGCCGTCCAGCGGCACCCTCGTTGCTATGCCATCGGAGCAGTACCAGGCCAGAAGAAACAGCAGCATAGAGAAGCCGTGGGAGGAGGCTTGTGTCACCTGCTGAACAAACATCAATCACCGGCCAGCAAGCCGGCCGAGGCACATCCAGGAGAGGGACGGCTGCCCCCAGCAGCCCCCTCTTCCATCAGACGCCACCAGTCCCACCACTCGGGGCGGGGAGGGGGTACACACAGCAGCCAGAAAGTAAGAGGACAATAGCGATGCAGTAAGTTGAAGGAAGGGGGTACACCCCGCCTGCACAGCAAACGCCAACCACCGGCCAGGGTCCCAGCGAAGGCCCCATCCAGGAGAGGGAACGGCTGCCCAGCAGCGACATACATGGCTGCCAGAGTCCAAACCCCCAACCCTCTGAGGGGGGCTGACCACCCCCAGCAGCAGAAGAGACCCGCGCCAGCCCAGTAGTCCGGCGCGCATAAGGCATGTAGCCACAGCCCATGCACGGGCTGTCGGACCGCACCTCCCTGAGGTGAACAGGACCAAGGCAACGGTGAGAGCACGGCCCCATCCCGACTACGGTGGGGGTGGACCCAGCCTCAGCTTCAGCTTCAGAAAACAGTGATACGCACCTGACCTTCACACAAACACAGAAGCTGGAGCAAGCTATGAGCGGCAGGAAGAGCGTGGTGGCTCCTCCGCCTGTCTGCCAGCTGCCACCCGCCGGAGCTGGGGTGCGCGTAATAGATCAGACGCACGTAACGGTAACAGTACGGTTGTGCACGACGAGGCTGTGCCTTCCGCCCACAACATACATCACTGATCAGCCGCTCAGCCGAGCTACGTACAAGCGGCCGCATGCTACCACTCGCCCACCGCGGTGGCGGCGGCGGCAGCGCTGGTCCCCCCAGCCGCCTGCTAGCGGCAGCGTAACCCGCGGGAGCGGCTGTACACGCAACAGGCCAGAAAGACGCACAGCGGCCAGTTGCAAGAGGCGGCTGGCCTCTTACACCGCAACACACATCACAGGCTAGCTGCTTAGCCGAACTCGCGGTCGTACGCCGCCACCCGCCGTGCTCCTCACCAACCGCAGCAGCGCCGTGCGAGGTGTCGCAGCCGCTGCTGCTGCGGTTGGTGAGGAGCACGGCGGGGAGGCCAAATACGGCTTCACAACAGTCAGAAGCACAGTATCACACCAGCCAGACCACCGCTCACTTCCTGAAGCCGGGCGAGGGACACAGGCGGCGTCCCTGAGCCCCAGCAACACCGACCACGCTACAATGGCCGCGGTCGTCAAACAAACCAGGGGGGAGTGACCCGCAACCCCCCATCAGTCATGAAGAGTAGTAGATTCAGCAACCTCACCTTTTTGAATAAATCTCTCACCGCAGGCAACGCTGCCTCAGCATTGCAGAGCAGGTGAACAGGACCGCAACAAGTTACAGCCTCACAGGAGGGCATCAGCAGCTCTGACCTACGTACATGGTCACAAGGCTCCCAGCGACGGTGCGCCATGATGCCGCACAGGCATGTCCCGCAATCCACAATGTGTACGAACTGTACGAGAGAAGAAAAAAGGAGCTGTTCCTGGGTCAAAATCCCAAATTTATACAGTTCCTGGGTCATCCAGGGGTAACGAGTGACGTTTATTGGTATACATACTTGAACTGCGCATGCACGAAAGGAACATCCAGTGCTTTAAGTCCCGCCTCTGGCGGTCAGTAGGGATTAAATCGAATCACATACACACCTAAGGCCAATTTAGGGTGATCAATTAACCTGACATGCATGTTTTTGTGGACCGTGGGAGGAAGCCAGAGAAACTGGAGGGAACCCATGCACACATGGGCAGAACCATAGATATCTTATAGAACACTACATGCCTCGTCACTGCTGCTGGCCAATGAAGTCGGACGTCGCAGAGGTCGGCCATCTTTGTAGGGGAATCTTGCTCGCCCATAACATTGTTTTGATGAGACATGAACTGTTTAACAAGCTATAACTTGCTCAAATTTCAACCGATTTTCAAACGGTTTGGTTTGTAATAAACATCTAATCTCTGTTAATGACATATGTTTGCTGAGCATGGCATGCCCTAACTATATATATTAAATATAAATCATATCCTGAATATTCATAATATTCTTCATATTAGGCTCCATGTTCAAATCCTTACACTGAGATATATTTATAACACTTATGAATAATTAAGACAAACCATACATGTCCATATTTTTAGTTTTGTATGTAAATATTTTAAGATTTGGCAGGAGTGCAGTGGAGGCTGAAGATAACCCTAACAACCCTAACCCTAACAATTTATCCACTTGAAACTTCAGAAATACTTAAATCTCATGAACTTCATTATATTGTATATATTATATTTATTTATATATAACATTAAACAGTAAACTTCCACATTATTAAATCTATTGTGAATGTATAATGTCCCCCTATAGATTATTGAAACATGAAATAGTGAGTGCACCAGAAAAGACATTGTTCAAAAGTATTGAATTAGGCTTTGTAAAAATTTATAAAAGGAGCTCAGAAAGTCTCAAGTCAAATAATGGAATTACAGTCACAATATAATTAAGTAAACAAATAAAAGGCAACTGAGTGAATCTCTTGATCAATTTTTATATAACTCAGAGTCACAACAGCAATTGCCTTATAGTGCTTTCAGATGTTCCATTGAAAATTTTCAGCAAAATAACAGTATAAACGTCTGCACAGATCACCAACCTTACATTGCGTTCCACAGAAACTCTCTAAGCTTTCCCGTACTAAGATGGCCGACCTCTGCGGACGTCGTGGAGCCTGCCGTAAGGCATCTAGTGTTCTATAAGATATCTATGGGCAGAACATGCAAAATCCACACAGAAAGACTCCAAGCCCTGGCTCGTACTTAAACACGGGACATCCTTGTGAGGCAGGACCGCTAACTACTCTTCCACCGTACAGCGTCAAATGAACAACAAAAACAAAGAAATTGGCCTTGTTGATCGAAAAAAGGTCCTTGTTGACAGACCTTTTAGTTTAATTCGTCCATTTTTATATTGAAAAAAATCATTTCAAAAAATACAGAGCAAACTTTTCACAGCTTGAATGAAAAAGGAATAGAAAAAAGGATAAATTCATCTGCTCTGCAACTTTTTCTCATCATACAATCATATTGTTCAAGCATCAAACAACCCAAAAAAAAAAAAGAAGACATGTCATTGAACATCGCAAACAAACAACAAAACAAATCACTTAAGTCTGAGTGTCCTGCACAGCCACTCTCACTTTGAACAGTTTTATCTCACATCACAGTGATTTGATCATTTATTTGAATCTGGTGTATGAGTTACATTCCTTTGAATCATCATCCGGATGGGTCCAAAACTAGAGCAATTTAGCTGAAATGCATCGTTCGATCACTTTCCTTTCAAATTTCAGTTCAGTGAAAATCTGTTTTCCTTTAAAGTTATGAAGATGGGTGAAGTCTTTTTCTGAACTACGACACGGCAGACGTTGGGAGGACTGTAGGTTTCTTTTTTGGTATTCGCTGGAGCTCGCATGAAAAGGGACTCCAGCAGTATTATTTTTGTTTTGGGGCCCCTGGACCCAAATAAAGACTGCTGAACCCACAGACAGTCAGGGAGCCGTCAAACCCATATCGTCAATCTATATAAATGGTCATTAAAACCAGGAACATTAAAATCTTAGACAGGTGACGTTCCACGCCCTGAATAATTTTCTCAGGGAGAGTTAGTTAAATTCCAACACATTCATATTTAAAGAACAAACATTGGATGATGTGTAGGGATGCACATGGTTAACTGTTTAACCATTAACCGATAACAGGAACTTTGACCGATTAATACCATCGGTTATTTTTTTTAATTTTTTTTTTTTAAGCTCCAGCTGGAGCGGAGCTCTCCACAGAGCCCGTGCGTCTTCATGCATGCTGGCATTATATTACAGATAACAATGACAGCGCTGCAGACAACACCTTCAGTCACTGATTAATTCCAGTTGTTTGTTTGTGCGTTTATTTCACAATTTTATAAGCATTACAAAACTGTAAGTTACAAAAACTGCATTGCATATTGCGAAAAAGGACACCCTAGAAGCTTAGAGCTTTTCAACAGGGGTCCAACCCACCACCAAGTAATTGGACTGTGTACAGTCTGAATTCAAACTCTAGGTCATTACAAGTAATGTCAGAAAATAAAACATCACAGTGCACACAATGACAGAGTGAGTGGTTAAGGTCATATTATGTACTGTAATTGGTCCAAGGCAAGTTTAAAGGGACTTAAGGCAACTTTTCAAAATTTACCTCAGTGCTGCCGCGATAGGCGCTGTGGGTAACTGCAGCCACCAGCCAAGGCGGCACGGGAGCGCACACAAACACTTTACAGAATGTCCGGCTTCACAGCACTGCACCAGGGATGCTCATGCTGTTTACTACGTTGCGGATTACTGCAAGACCACAGTGCATATTATGTGATTTTTGTCAGCATCCATTTTCACTCCCAAATGCAGCTGAAGTTCCTTCCATGAATCAAACGCATATCCAATATTTATTCGGGTGCTGCTTCGGTCATGTTTTTATTTATTTATTTATTTTTTGACTCACGAGATAACGCTGATAATAGGGCTGCGTTAAACGATTACTTTTGTAATCGATTAATCTAGGAAATAGTTCTTCGATGCATTGATTAATCTAACGATTCATTTTTAAATCTGTCGCGGAGCTCCTCTCCGCCTCCGTGTTTATGCGGCGGGTCCCTGCGCGCTCCGCGGCCGGCACGGAGCGCGTCTCCGCCCGGGAGCAGAGATCCGGAGCTCTCCCGTCAGCCTCCATGGGGCAGCTCCACTCGGCCCGTGGAAGCCGCGGCCTGCTTCACGCGCCTCCGTGGAGCAAGCCGCGGCGCGGCAGCTCCGAATCTCCGCTCCCGGGCGGAGACGCGCTCTGTGCCGGCCACGGAGCGCGCGGGGACCCGCCGCATAACCACGGAGGCGGGTGAAGCAGGCCGCGGCTGCTGGAGCTTTCCCGTCGCCGCCGTGGAGCAGCTCCGCGCCGTTTACCCAATCGGCCCCAACTCAGCAGGGAGCGCTGCTGAGACTGGCCGCCTGTGAGTGCTTTGGGACGGGGGAGAGGCTCATGCAGCACCCGCTGCTTGCTGAGAAAAGCGGAGACGTCCTGTCACGTCTCCAGAGCACCAGAAAAAGCCGCTAAATTTGTCGCTATACTCTTGACAAAAAAAGTCGAAAAGAGGCTTTGGAAAGTCGCCAGATTTAGCGAGAAAGTCGCCAAGTTGGCAACACTGCCCGCCCCTGATCCCAGCAGTGTTTGAGTCCGTGTCCACGGCAGCCATGTTCTTCCTGTTCGGCAACGCGCATACAGCGTCAATTTACGTCACATCCCCACGATTGCGCGGGAAATTCGGACCCCGAACAGCAACAAATTATTTTTCACACAGCCTGTATAAGGCAACAGACAGATACGTGGATTGGCCTGTTATTTTAGGTTTTTAATGCTTCACGACCCATTAGCATTGAATAAAGTGGAAATGCATGTGTAGTTTTTCACAAATCTTGCCTTAAGTCCCTTTAAGTCCATACCATGATAATCTGTAAACACGAAAGAATAGTTATTATTAGTCAATTTTACCCACTCATTAGTATCTCATCCAGCATAGTTCTCCAGAAGCCTTTGTTTTAACTCTCTTTTAAATATAGATAAAGTGGCAGAGTTTTTTTAGATCACTTTCCAACTCATTCTATATCCGAGGCCCTCTATAACATACACCAAAGCAAGTGATTTGTAATGTTCTATTTTTCCCTCTATAAAGGAACTTTTGTCTGGTGTCATGTTGATGAGAGGGTAGGGATAATGAAAGGAGCTCAATCAGTCTATTGTTCAAACCATAGATAACTTTATAAGTTAAAGAAGCATTATGATAGAGATTCATTTCAGGGAGTCTTAATAGTCCATATCTATGGAAGAGTGGGTCACTGAGTGGGTTGCCTTCATGTTGTGCAGTAGGGGAGAGTGTGTGTATCTTTGTGCGCATTTACACATGTGGCACAAAACTGGCGTTACATTGAATATTATTTTTTATCTCCAGACGCCACGGGTCGTCCAGATTTACAGTGAAATAGTTCGGTATGAAGCCGCATCATCCAGATAAACATTAAGCGCCATCAGAACTGTTTAGAAATCGGATTCCAGAAGCTAAAACTTTATTTACGAAACCAATCACAACACACAAAAAAAATTACCAGCGCGTTCACTCTCGACATAATTTAAAAAACAATAGATGATTGAAGCCTACAGTACTGTTAATTATATCTCAATCTTGTAGCTTTTTTTTTCACATTTTAGATGAGAATTTGCTGTAGTAAATCTGCAGTTAAGCACCGGACTGTGCTGAGTCCGTCACTCACTCGGAGCGCACATTTCCGTGTCGGAATGGAGGGACGTTTGCGTGTCGGAATAGCGGTATTTCGGAATGGTGATATGTCTAAATGGTGGTGTGTCGGAATGTCGGAATAGGAGCATGTAACCACTCAACCGGGCGTTTAAAGGTCGTCCATGCTTTGCGTCGCTTTGGAGCATCGGCGCTCCACCGATGTGCACGCTCTTTCTGTGCGCGTTCCATGCACGCGCACTGTTCTACACATCCTCGAGAAGCTTTTCCGGCACTCCAGACTGTTTAGCTGCTTCTTTATTACAGATTATTTACAGAAAATTAAGCACATACATTGTCAGTACGTTATCATTTAATATTAAAGTTTATTTAGCCTTTTTTTTCATTCTTCTGAATCGCGGGGGCAGCGCCGGAGCAATTCTGTTGGCAGACCTTTTCCTCCCTCCAGACAGTCTGCAGTCTGCAACGCACACCCACGCAGACATGTGAAGCATGGACGGGCCTTAAATCTTATCGGTTAACGGTTATTAACCGGTTAAAGGGCATCGGTTATCGGTCATAAAAAAAATATAAAATGTGCATCCCTAATGGTGTGGCTTGTGATTTCTGCCTCAAGTTTCACTCCCTGAATGAGATTTCCCATGGTGCAGCAATAAACTATGATTAGAAAATCTAATATCACGTTTCACAAGAAAAAGGCTTCTCATATGCGAGTTCTCATGTGGCCCAACAAATCACTGCTTTGATTGAAATGCATTCCACATGATGCACAGGAGTACAGCTTCTAACCTTTGTGAACTTTCACATGGCGCAACAGATAACTCTTTCGACAAAAACTTTTCCCACATGTCTCACAAGAATGTGGCTTCTCACCTGTGTGAGTTCTCAAGTGGTAGAGGAAATTAACGCGCTGATTGAAACGTTTTCCACATGTGTCACAAGAATACGGCTTCTCAACTGAGTGAGTTTTCAAGTGTATCAACAAATAACTGCGTCGTTTGAAACTTTTTCCACATTTGGCACAAGAGTGCGGCTTCTCACCTGTGTGAACTGTCACGTGGCGCAACAACTCACACGCTCGACCAAAACGTTTCCCACATGTTTCACAGGAATATGGCTTCTCACCTGTGTGAGTTTTCAAGTGGTCCAACAAAGATCTCTTTCGACTGAAACTTTTCCCACATGTTGCACAAGAATATGGTTTCTCACCTGTGTGAGTTTTCAAGTGGAATACCAAATTACTTTTTAAACTGAAACTTTTCCCACATGTTGAACAAGAATATGGTTTCTCACCTGTGTGAGTTCTCAAGTGGTTTACCAAATAACTATTCAGACTGAAACTTTTTCCACATGTTTCACAAGAATAGAGTTTCTCACCTGTATGAGTTCTCAAGTGGAAGTAAAGACTACTGCGTTGAATGAAACGTTCCCCACAGGTCTGACAAGAATACCGCTTCTCACCTTTGTGAGTTCTCACATGGTTTAACAAATAACTCCTTTGATAGTAACATTTCCCACATGTTTCACAAGAATATGGCTTCTCACCAGTATGAGTTTTTAAGTGGTCCACCAAAGATCTCTTTCGATAGAAACGTTTCCCACATGTTTCACAAGAATACGGCTTCTCACCCGTGTGAGTTCTCATATGGGCCAACAAATCATTCTTTCGACAGAAACGTTTCCCACATGTTTCACAAGGGTGTGGCTTCTCACCTATGTGAGTTCTTATGTGAACCAACAACTTATCCTGTCGGTTGTAACTTTGACCTGGTTCTTCTTGCTCCTCTTCAATCTGTGGAGGTTCTGGTTCCTCGTGGTCCTCTTTAATCTGTAGAAGTCCTGGATCTTCTGGTTCCTCATTGATCTGTGGAGGTTCTGGTTCTTCTCGCTCGAGATAGTAGTTTGATTCTTGTTTGAAGAGCCGATCCTCTCTCTGGTCATGATCCTTTTGGATCTCTGGAGGGACAAAAAAAGTAAGATTAAAAGTTAGTGACATTAATTCCAGCTTTGAACTAAAGAAACGCTGGAATTCAAGTGTTGACAGTGATCATTTTCATTCAAATTTCAGAAATAGCACTGAATTTTTTTATGTACTGCTTGACAACTGCTAGATTAATTATTACTTTCATTGGAAATATTCACTTGGCTCAGTTCTTCCACAAAGCTACAGGGTACATTTAATCATGTGGAATTGAACTGTGTCAAGATATTTTTCCAGCAAGCAGACCATCTCTCTAATGTGATCCAGAATAAAGTTTTAATGTCGATACGTAAACTATCTTTGGATTTTGACAGTGTTGTTTTTGGCAGCCTATTTTGATTTAGTTTGTCTTCGTGTTTTGGACGAAATGCTTATTTGTTTTAGTCCTTTTTTCGTCATTTCTACACTTGATAGTTTTAGTGGAGGAAAACCCAACGGGTTTTACTCCAGTTTTAGTCACTAAAAAAATAAAAAGGTTTGCACAATGCACGAGGAAAACGATAGACACAGGAAACTGTAAACCAAACAAACATAATAAAATATACAATGCCAACATAACACATTGATGCCTTCGGAAATTAAATAATAAACTGGACTACTTTCATACTTTACAACCTCAGTAATGCAGTGAGCTGCTCATATGAGCTCTGCCAGACAGAATGAGAGGACTAATGGGAGCTTTGCTGATACTTTCAAGCTATTTTTATAATGTCCATGCTGATTTAACGGCTGAGATCTTTTATTGAAACTGGTCTGTTATGTTTCTATGTTCCTGATTTGAACTGGTAAGAGTAAGTGCCTGTTCTTACTTTTGAAGAAGCGATTAAACCAATATTAACGCGGTTATTAGGAAAATACTACCAATAAAACAACTGAAACAAAATTAATTCCTCTGGTAGATTTGAATGATATGAAATACTGGGAAGTCTTCAAAACTGAAATAACAAAAACTTTAGGTTGACATATTTTAAGTATTTCAAATTTACAATTTTTTAACAAAAGTCAAAATACATTTCTTCAAAATAAGACACCTGAATTATTAAAAAAAAAAAAAAAAAAAAGATTTATAAGGTACATGGCAAAAAGAAAATCTTCACCAATCAATGGTGGACTCCTATTGCAGTTTCACAGTAAAAACAAACATCCATAAATCACTGCGCCCTTTCCTCCCACCAAGCCCCTGTGCCAAAGTCGCTGCCATGCTCTCTTGTGTGCAGGTGCATCCCAGCAGGTCTGCTGATGGGCGTGGTAAAACAAGAACAGGAAGCAGCAAGTGAATTGCTGATATTTTCAGAGTAAAGTACCCCGGATGTGTGAACAAGCTGGGGGAATTGCATTTGTTTTAATTTATTTTGATAGTCAAAATGCTGACATTTACGTCTCGTCGACGAAAACAACAGATAGGTCTCGTCAAATTTCCGTCTTTAAAGAGATATTTTTAGCTCCTTATGTCTCGATTTAGTCACTGAAAAAAGGGGCGTTGACAAAATATTTTTGTCGTTGTCATCGTTAACGAAAACAACACTGGACTTTAAGTTTTTGGGGATGATCTCAAGAACACCAACGGGTATGTGAGGAGGCTGGTTGTTGACTTCGGTTTGGCTTTCAAAGCTGTCACTAACAGACACAAATATATTCAAATATATGTTTGTGTGTATGAATATGCACGTGCATAGGATGGAGTTCTCCCACGAGTCAGATTCATGTGTTCATTCAGACTTTCCCTTACCTGTTCTGTGTAACTTGATTTGAGGTTTCAGAGTGATTTCCAGCAGTCTGTCCTGACGGGCAATATCCTTCTTGTACTGGACAATAGTTTGCTCAAACACGCTGAAGATTTCCACAGCAGCAGCAGTTAGTCTCTGGGTGGTCAAGTCTCTCACAGAGTCCAGGGAATCGTCACTTTCACCATCAGTAACAGTCACCTCAATGATATCCTCCTGTTTAATGTGTGGAGCTTCATGTTCCTCCTGCTCCAGAATGGAGCTCGTCTTGTGCTTACTGATGTGTTTCTGTGGACTCTCTGGAGGGAAACAAGACAAATTCGCTGATGTGATCAATGTGAATAGTTTACAGTGATCGATGGATGACACAGGACAGGATTCATTTATAATATATATAATAACAAGAGGAAATTAAGACTATTATTGTTAAGATTATTAAGACCACATTTAAAATGAATGGTGTTCCCTTCCATCTTTGGATGAAACACAACATGACTACTTAAAAAAAAAAAAAAAAAAAATCGGTCTGTCCCCTTATTTGGATGTTTTGGGTGAAATTATCCAGAACAATCTCTGAGGTTAAAATTTTCTTCTCCACATTAGATCCCCTGGTGAGGGAGGTATCAACAAGGACAGTTACTCATTAAAAATCTTTATGGCAGCCAGCAGGAAAGCCATGACTGGCTCCAAAAACATGGCCGGTATCGTGGAGAAAAATGACTGGCCCTGATGGGAACACGCATCGACATGTTTCTGTATGTCTCCATTGCTCGTATACGCTGTGCGGATGTTTCATAAAGTATTCTTTATGAATATTTCTAAGAGCTTTTTTTTTTTTAATAAATTACACACAAACCATTTTATCAACAGACCTCCCTCAGTTGCAGGGCGCAGTCACTTGTCGGCAAGACACCGGTGTGTGGACACCTTTGTGGATATTGGGAACCAGTTACATCACATGGAGCATATCACTTATAATCTGAGGCTACAAAAGGACAAAGGAAACATTAACCCTCTTCTTTGTCCAGGAATCTGTTTAATTGTTCATTTTGAAAATTGGATAAACAAAACTGACATATATATGACTTGGTTGCACACACCGTAGACTTAAATGTGAAAGAGATTAACTTTCTTGCTGGATTCATACTCAGAAAATCAATCTTACTATAAAAATTAAATACCAATAAAGCTCTCAGAGAACCTTACAGATATCCACACATGTATAAAGTCACAAAGCCAGTTCAGCTCCGCGTGAAAACAAAGAGGAGTGATTAAAAAAACCTCCGAATAAAGTTCCATGGTGTGCCCACGCTGATTTATACACGTTGGAGGGTGTACCTGTTCTGTGGAACTTCTTTGGAGGTTTAAAGATGATTTCCAGCAGCCTGTTCTGTCGGTCCAGCTCCTCTTTGTACTGGACGATAGTTTCTTCAAACACGGTGAGGATTTCTCCAGCACCAGCAGTTAGTCGCTCGTTGATAAACTCTCTCAAAGTCTGAATTGAAGCCATTGCTGCTGCTGAAGAGATGAGCTATTTCCTCTGGGAGACAACACAGCCGGCCCGGGGTCCTGCGCGTACTGATGACGTCACACTGTAACCACGCCTTTTGAACGTTGCAGTAACTTTAGCTACCTTTATCACTGTTTCCATTATATTATTTCAATATTTACTCTTCCAATTGTTTTTCATTCATTTTGTTATCAATTTGCTTTTGTCTTGTCTTTTTCTTCTTACATCACATGATTGTGTTTAACAGGATGAGATCCTTTTATGAAGTCTGATGCTGTTTGTCTTACATGCATGTTGTGTTTAATTAACCAATCATTAGAAAAAGTTTTTAAATGGTAAAAATACTAAAATGGGGCGGGGGTTAAAATGCTACAAAGTAATTTTGATCCATACACACACAATCACAACAGGGGGAACCTTATCTCCTGATTCAAAGTGGTTGTGCCAAATGTTTCCAAACGTCTTCTCTTGGTAAAAAAAAAAAAATAACCAGGATTAATAAAGAAAAGTATCATAGAAAAATAGTTTAACTCATTTACTTTTACTGACCACCGACTGTACCTGTAGCGTTGAAATGTGCACAGAAACTGAGAAACTCAACACAAACTCTCACCTGCAGCAGTGTTCTTGGGCAGACCCTGCCCAGAAGAATATGGAATCAAAGCTCTGTTTCATGAACGATCGGGATCCTTTTGGGGCGAAATAATGCATGTTTTTCCCTGTAAGATCCAGCACTGAACATTACATCACAGATGTTGTGCAATATGCTGCAGGCTGCTACAACAGGCATGGCAGGAATGTCAATGTGATTCCTCTTCATCTATCTATCTATCTATCTATCTATCTATCTATCTATCTATCTATATCTATATCTATATCTATATCTATATCTATATATATGTATATATATATATATATATATGTATATCAGTGGTGGGCCGTCAGGGCCTGCAAAGCCTTCTCTGCTGGCCTAAAAATTATCTGAATTACAGACTGATGTAAATTATATTTTGTTCATAAATAATTAATAAATGATTCCAAACGGTATGTTCCAGTTCCTGGTCCAGTTTTCCCGTGGTTGCGCTGCTTCCAGACATGTTTTTTTCATATTAAATCATTTAACCAATCAGATTTCAGGCATCATCTGTTGCCAGGGTCAAAGAAATCTGCCCGAGGCCTTCGCTATCAGTTCCTGATGGCGCAGTGAAGTAAAGTGAAGCGTCAAACAGGCAGCTGCTTCAACCAATCAGACAGTTGCTTCAACCAATCAGACAGTTGCTTCAACCAATCAGATTTCGAGTTGGCGACTCAGCGCCTTCTAGCTTCTAACAACAGCAGATCCAGGCCCTCTGATTTACATTCACCAAGAGTTACAGTAGGGGGCGGTATGCACCTAAGTTGTTGGTCGCCTACCTCAATTATTCCAAAGAAGAAGAAGAAGAAGAAGAAGACCTGAAGAGAAATAAAACTTACGCCAGAAATACCACAGGGCAAGCTGGACTTTCAGCCCTGGCTTTATGGAGCTGAAACGCACGGATAATCTATATGACAGAGCAACTGAACTCTTTTTGAGGAAGGAAAGGAGGACGTATTTTGTTTTCAAATAATCGGGATTTTAGTGAGTAAAATGTTCCTCTTTTCCTAAATAATATTGCTGTTTTATTAAGTTGTTGATGCTCATTGTATGTGCACAGATGTAGTAGGAGAATTGTGCACTTCAGCAAAGGCATTTATTCTGGCTGCACAAGTATCTATCTGCTGTGCAACAACTCTTTATGTGCATATCTGCATAATAAGATTTTTTTTTGTAGACAAAATAGTTATTGAGAGGTGGATTGGTTCAGGCGGATCTGTTCTGAAGGCCTAATGTTAAATGCACGGTCCGCCACTGATGTATATATATATATATATATATATATATATATATATATATATATATATATATATATATGTGTATATATGTATATATATATATATATATCGTATGACCTGTCGTCCTGGCTCCCTTTTGATGTAGCATCTTGTACCGTGGGTGAGGTCCTGGGGCTTGGTACCCATTCTTGTTGCACCTCATTAATCTCCAACTGCGACCGTAAGTTCCTCTTGCAGGTATTCGAGCGCTGAGTTAGTAGTTGTCTCTTAGTCAGCTTAGATGTTCGGTTTCAAAGTTATCAATGTTCCCACATGGCTGTGGTTTGGGGGGCTGCTGGCTCAGGGGGGTGCATACCTGTCTGCGGCGGGGGGGTGGGGGGGATGGGGGCGGCAGTTGTGGGTGGCGGGGGGTCCTGGATGTGGGGTTCGGTGTTCCCTTGCCTTCCGGGGGTGTCTCCCACAGGATGTGACAGTTGGATGACGCGGGAATGTGAGTGTGTTTGGGGTAGGATGGACTGTGTGTGTGTGTGTGTGTGTGTGTGTGTGTGTGCGTGTGTGTATGTGTGTGTGCGTGTGCGTGCGCGTGCTTGCTAGCGTGTGCGTGAGAGGGTGTGAGTGTGTTGGAATGTGAGTGTGTGTGTGTGTGCGTTTGGTTTAGGGATGAGTGGTTGTGTGTGTGCGTGTGTGCATGTGTGTGTGTCAGTATGAGTGAGTGGGTATGAGTGTTGGGTTGGGGCGGGGGGGAGTGAGGCGGGAGAGGACGGGGGTGGGAGGGGTGGGCCGGGCGGTGGACGGGCGGGGGGGGTGGGTCCGGGTGGGGGTCGTGGGGTGGGGGGTGGGGTGGGGTGGGGTGGGGTGGGGTGGGGGGGGGGGTGGTGGGGGGGGGGTGATGCCCTGGATCTCGGGGTGCGTGGCCGGAGCGCTGGGGGGTGTACTGGCCCGGGGTGGGTAGCCGCCCGTGTGGGCTGGTTCTCCCGGGTGGGTCATAGCCCTTCGCCTGGGTGGGGGGTTGGCTCCTGGGCTCTTGGGCCTTGGGCTCTCGGCCCTGCCCGCCCCGGGCGTCCGGCGCCCGGGGTGGACCGGCTCCTGCCGGTCGTGGCTCCGCGGGGCCCGGGCCCCGGGACTGCCGGGGTCCCCGGCCGGGGCTTTCCTCTGCCCCGTTTCTGGACTGGAGCGTGGGCGTCTGCCTGGGGGGGGCGGCTTGGATCCGGGCTCTGTGATGTCCGCCGGCTGTCTGGGCTCTGAGGGCCTCTCTGGCCTGCTTCTGGCCTTCTCAGAGGTCAGAGGTCATATATGCATGATCACTATCACCATCACTGTCACCATCATATTCACATGATCACATTGATCTTTAATCACTCTTTACATACTGGGTTACCTTGTCTTCTTGTGGTGGTTAGATTAATGGTGATCTGTAGCAGACCTCTCTTGATGCACGCCCCTAGTTTACTACTAGTTACGACTAGCTATATTCAAAAAAAAAAAAAAAAAAATACGGTTTGTGGTGTCCTTGCATTTCCCTCCTCCCCTACACCTCCTTTTATTTTTGTGGCCTGGTCTGTTCACTAATATGGTTTGGAAAAAAAGAAGAAGAAAAAAAAAAAAAAATGTTTGTATGGTTCTGTAATTTTCTGTGTTGGTTGTCGGCTCTGTTTTGGTGTTGTCCAGATTGGGGGTTTGGGATTGTTCTAGGTTGTGTGTGGTGCGTCGACAACACTGTTTTGTATTGTGACTTTGTACATAGGTTGTGCCCCCCCCCCCTTCCGTTCTCCCTCTCTTTATCTTTCTCTCTTTCTGTCCCTGCTCTCTGAGCATTTCCGTCCCGGTCCTGTCCGGTAGCCATGCCGGATGCCAGCTTTAAATAAAGGCAGCAGCAGGAGGAGACTCAGTCTCGTCCTGCTGCTAATATTAAAATCTGTTCGGATAGTAAAAGGCTACAATCATACAATATTGCACGCCCCAGCTACCGAACAGGACAAGGGAAAAAAAAAAAAAAAAAAAAAAAAAGATCAATGTTCCCACATTCTCTGCATATATCCCCTTTCGCTGGGATTCGCTGCAGTAGCATCAAATTAACGCTCTGTTCTCCGACCTGCTCCACGAGTGTCTTGTTCCAGTAGCCAATTTGTCATCAGTGGCCAGGCTGGGCCAGGCTGAATAACGCTGACAAGACAAGCTCCACCAGCTGAACCTGTCTCCACCTACAGGTGGATTACGGATTTCCTGACAGACAGGAGGTAGCGCATGAAGTTGGGCCTCAGAACAAGGTCTCAGTCCACCACTGATAATCCCCCCCACCACTCACAATACCTACCTTCATTGCAATATAGTAAATATGGTTATTTGACAACAGTGGTCAGCCGCGGCATTTTACTTAAAACGGGAAATTAACCACCACCAGCATTTAACTGAACTGATTAAACATTTTGTAATAGACCCACTTGTCCCCATTCTTCTTAAGCTTTTCAAATGATATTCTGATATTGTGTATAGGTGACAAAAATAAAACAAACTACTAATTAGGAGTTTAACTGGGAGTTCTCTTTTGTGACAGCTTGAAATAAGCTATTTTCCGCCAAAGTTTTACTGTCCTGTAACGTCGGATGACCCCCAAGGAGACTGAAATTAGGTTTTAAAATGGTGAAAATTCTCCATTAAATTGCTGTGGTGAGTCTTCAAAGTGGTTTAAGTCATATAGATGTAACTGCTAGGAAATAAAAGCAGACATTCTGAAAACTTGTCTCATATTCATCTCTTCATTTTAAACCTAAACTCTTTAGATGAACAACAAAAACAAAGAAATTGGCCTTGTTGAGCCAATACTTTTAGTTTATTTAATTTATTGTACAAATAAAAACAAATCAGTTAAAACAATACAGAACAACATTTTCAGTTGCTTGAATAAAAGGCAGGCAAAAAAAAGAAAAAAAAATCATCTGCTCTGCACCTTTTTCTCAATTATTTTCTTCAAACATCAAAAACAAAAGGCAAATAATAAAAAAACAATACATTTCATTGAACATCGCAAACAAACAAACAACAAAACTAAATTGAAAGTTGAGTGAAAGTTGAGAAAGCCTGTACAGCCACTCTCACTCTGAACAGCTTTCTTTCATATCACAGTGATTCTTTGTGTTTTAATGACAACCTGGATTTTATCAGTTTTTTAAATCTGGTGTGTGAGTTAAATTTTTTTTTATTTCTTTTCTAAATTATTCGTTATCTACCCTTCTACTGAAATGTAGCATTCCCTCACAGATCTCTGTTCCTTTTAAGTTATAGTTACTTTCTCTTTTTGCAAATCTGTTCTGAATATTGATGGATAAATTCCTTTTCTGAACTATCTGAACACACAATTTGCAGCATACTATAATCTGCTATATTGTTAAATTTCAATAATTTTAACTGGTTGAATAACTGGTTTGTTGGATCTCTGTACGTTTTTTGGATTGATCCTTCCAATGGCTATATTTTGTCTCACAAATGCTGACAAGATGTTAATCTTCCCAAAACTCAAAACTACAACACCGAAGGTCAGGTATGGATCAATCAGAGTTGTAGAACATGTGCATTGTTTTGTTATCCAAACAAGTCCTTTACCTAATATAATTGTTTTATAATTGTTATATAAACGTTTTTCATATTTTTACTTTTGTGTAGTTTTTGTGTAATTTCCAGTCCAAATTTTCATCCATCATGACATCCAAAAAAGTAGTTTCCCTCATTCTTTTCAATTCAGTACCATTTATATTGATTGAACTATCAGTGTCTGTCCCTCTGTTACTAAATATCAAGAACTGTGTTTTCATTTAGTGACAATTTATTTACATCAAACCATTATTTTATTCTTTTCCATTCTACATTGACCACATCCAACACTTTTGTTAAATTATCCACATAATAAAATACAGTATCAATCTTCTGTAAAGAGAATAAAGTTGAGTAGTTTGGAACAAAAATAAAGTCATTGGTATATAAGTTAAATAGTTTTGGTCCAAGAACCAACCCCTGAGGTACACCACATTTGATCTGACATTGCTCAGATTTTGCATTATCGATCTGCACATATTACATGTTGTCTTCTAAATAACTGAAAATCCACTAATGGTTCCACCCCTCTGATGTCATGTTTACCTACGCACTTCGCTCAGCAGTATAGTGTGGTCGATTATATTGAAGGCCTTTTTAACGTCAATAAAGAGGCTTACAAAATATTTATTTATTTATTTATTTAGTCGATTACAGTGGCTATTTCTTCAGTTTAATGCATTAGTGCCATTAATGTGGACTGGTTCTGAAACCGTACTGAGAACTGTTTTACATATACTGTATATACAGTTCTGTATATACAGTTCAATTGTGGCCCAATCCCAGAGGCATGCCATCAGTGCAGACCAAGTCTGTCTCTTGGAGGCACAGAAAGAATGTGCAGAGCAAAAACCGGACAGGAAGGCTGGTATCATATACAACTATGGGGCAGACAGATTTGGAACCATCACTAAGAACAATGTAAGACCGGTTAGGTCATCAGCCCGGCCCAAGTCTGGGAGGCAACTGGAAAAGCTTGTAAAGGAAAGGAGGCAAATAAAGACGCGGACGAGAAGAGAGGGCTGGAAGTACTGCATGGTGAAGCTGCGAAAAGCTTGCGAAAAGGTTGAGAAAACAACACAAGAGGAAGGAATGAGCAAGGACTGGTTTTTACTTCTGCTGGTTCAACCAGCAGAAGAGTGGGAACCTTCAGGTCCCAATAAACGACCTGGAGAAGCACCTGAAGAATACCTATTCGGATGAGCAAAGGTATAAACTGAGAGCAATTCCTCATGACATGCCACCAATCCATCCACCACAACAACAGATGGAAACTGGACCCCCCTCATAAAGTGAAGTGGCAAGCACAGTGAAGTAGGCAAGATCAACATCGTTCCCAGCTCCAAATGGCATCCACTGCAAATATAGACATAAGGTATCTATGGAAACTGATGCGAGTAGTGTAGGAGAAGGGAAAAGTGCTTATAGTATGGCGAAGAGCAGGGGGGATATTAATCCCCAAAGAAAAAAACTCTCTAGCATAAGTCAGTTTTGGCAGATCAGTCTCCTTAATGTTGAGGAAAAGACATCCTTTGGTGTGGTGGCCCACTGGCTCTCTGCATTTCTACAGAGCAACAGTCGATACAGAAGTGCATAACGCAGAAATAAGAGGCTCCTCAGGCTGTAAGGAACATGTCAATATCACCTGGCATCAGATTCAGAATGCCAAGAGGGATAAGAAAAATCTCTATGTTGTATTCCTTGACCTTGCAAATGCTTTTGGCTCGGTCCCAAATAGATGCTATGGGAGGGATTCAAGTTTTTCCATGTCCCGGAGAGTACCACAAGGCTGGTGAAGGCATACTTTCAAGACCTCCAGTTCTGTGTGACAATGCAGAATGGCTGTACTGGATGGCAGCTGCTGGAGAAAGGCATCATGGTGCGGTGTACCATCTCACCATTGGCCTTCACCATGGCGATGGAGCTCATCATTTGAATGTCAGAGTGGGTGGCTGGAGGTTCAGCGATTGGACAATGGGCTCCAATTACCTCCAATAAGCATGTTTATGGATGACATACCTTCATTAATGTCATGGTGGGAGTGCCGTTCGACCCAAGCGCAAAGACAGAGACAAGATGAGGTGTGCAAAGGTTTATTCGGAGCAGAGAGTCAATAGGACTGCAGCCTGGCTGCAGTGCCGCAGGTTGGCTCAAGGTGAGGTTGTGGCAAGGTCGAGGCGAGGCGTGGCGAGGTCGAGGCGAGGCGAAATCCCTCACTGAGATGTGCTGGGCAGGAGAGCGCTTCTGCAGCAGCACGGCAGACCAGAGAAGATAACGATCCGGCACGGACCAGGTGGCTGGGAGAGGCTTAAATAGGCAGGCAGGGTGGCAGTCCCCAGCTGACTGTAATGAGTAATCAGCAGGACCCAGGGAGACTGGGACTGCCCCCTAGCCTGCCAGAGCAGAATCCTGACAGTACCCCTCCCTCAAGGGACGCCCCCTGGCGGACCACCAGGCTTCTCGGGATGGTCCCGGTGAAACCGAGCCACCAGCTCCCCATCCAGGATGTGGGAACGCGGAACCCACTGCCGTTCCTCTGGTCCGTACCCCTCCCAGTCAATCAGGTACTGGAAGCCCCTGCCCCAACGTCGGACATCCAATATCCGGTGCACTGTGTAGGTGAGCCCCCCATCGATCCACCTAGGTGGAGGAGGATCAGCCGGAGAGG
This sequence comes from Salarias fasciatus, assembly GCF_902148845.1. Taxonomy (NCBI): domain Eukaryota; kingdom Metazoa; phylum Chordata; class Actinopteri; order Blenniiformes; family Blenniidae; genus Salarias; species Salarias fasciatus. The sequence goes on along the minus strand of NC_043746.1, from coordinate 22,289,516 downwards.
GACAGAGTTACTGGAGTGATGGGGCTTCACCTGGGACACGTGAAATGTGGGATGGATCCGCAACGAGGGGGGAAGGGACAGCCTGACCGCAGACTTGTTGATAACCCGGGAGATGGAGAATGGCCCGATGAACCGAGGCATCAGCTTCCTGGAATCAGACTTAATGGGGATGTTGCGAGTCGACAGCATGACCTGTTGTCCCACCTGATAGTCCGGGGCTGGAGCACGCCTCCGATCCGCCCACCTGGCATTTTCCTCCGAAGACCAGCGAAGGGCGGCCCTGGTGAGGCGCCAGACCCGTTGGCATCGGCGGATGTGCCGTCCCACCGAGGAGACAGCAACCTCCCTCTCCAGCAGGGGCAGCAGCCCAGAGCCACCTCGAACGGGGACCGACCCGTGGCCGCTGACACTGACGTATTGAGGGAGTACTCCACCCAAGGAAGCAGGCCACTCCACAGCGCAGGATTGGAAACCGTCACACAGCGCAGGACGGTCTCCATGGCCTGATTGGCACGCTCAGTCTGGCCATTAGACTGCGAGTGATACCCAGAGGAAAGAGTGACGGAAGCCCCCACCCCCTTACAGAAAGCCCGCCACACCTGCGAGGTGAACTGAGGTCCTCGATCCGAGACGATGTCAACGGGGATACCATGGAGCCTGATGACATGGAGCGTGAGGAGGTCAGCCGTCCTGTGCGCCGAAGACAGTTTCGGCAATGGGACCAGATGGACCGACTTGGAGAACCGGTCCACGATAGTCAGGATGCAGGTATGACCCCTGGAGGGGGGAAGCCCCGTGACGAAGTCCAGAGCGATGTGAGACCAGGGGCGTCCGGGAACAGGCAGAGGCTGTAACAGACCAGAGGGAGGGGCAGACGAAGACTTCCCCGCAGAACACTCAGGACAGGCACGGACGTAATCCTTGACGTCCCTCCACATACCAAGCCACCAAAATCTGCGGCGCAGGTGGAACAACATTCTCCTGACCCCGGGATGACAGGTGAGTTTGGATGAGTGAAGCCAGTGTAACACCTCACCGCGGACCTTGGATGGAACGTACGTCCTGTTGGCTGGACCTCCCCCAGGATCCGGCTCACCCACCAATGCCTCCTGCACCCGTTCCATAACGGGCCAGGTCAATGCCCCCACCACACAATCCACCGGGATAATGGTAGTCTCCTTACTCCTCTCTCCCTCACCAGCGAATTGACGAGAGAGGGCATCGGGCTTGACGTTCCGGGAGCCTGGGCGATAAGTGATGGAGAACGAGAAGCGGTCAAAAAACAACGCCCGCCTGGCCTGCCGAGAGTTTAACCGCCTAACAGATCGAAGGTATTCCAGGTTCTTGTGGTCAGTCCAAACCACAAACGGCTGCCTCGCCCCCTCCAGCCAGTGCTGCCATTCCTCCAGGGCCAATTTGACTGCCAGCAGCTCCCGGTCCCCCACGCTGTAGTTCCTCTCCGCGGGAGACAGGCGCTTCGAAAAAAAAACACAGGGGTGGACCTTACCATCGTCCAATGACCTTTGCGAAAGGACAGCGCCGACTCCAGCGTCAGAAGCATCCACCTCCACAATGAGTTGCTGGGCTGGGTCCACCTGTCTCAGGATGGGGGCACTGCCGAAGCACTCCTTGAGTCTGGCGAAGGCCTTCCCAGCCTCCTCAGACCAGGCGAAGCGGGACTTAGTGGATGTGAGCTGGGTGAGGGGACGTGCTACCTGGCTGTAGCCTCTGATGAAGCGCCTATAAAAGTTCGCAAAGCCCAGGAAGCGTTGCAGTTGCTTGCGGTTCAGGGGCACAGGCCAGTCCACCACCGCCTTGACCTTAGCTGGATCCGCCTGGATCGAGCCCTCCGCAATGGTGAACCCCAGGAATGAAGTGGAGACAGAGAAGAATTCACATTTCTCTGCCTTGACATACAGCTGGTTCTCCAGGATCCTCTGCAGCACCTGCCGGACGTGGTTGACATGCTCCTCCTTAGATCTGGAGAACACCAGGATGTCATCAATGTACACAAAAACAAAAGTGTTCAGGAAGTCTCTCAACACATCATTAATCAGACGTTGGAACACTGCTGGGGCATTGGTGAGGCCGAAGGGCATGACCAGGTACTCGAAGTGCCCCACCGGAGTCTTGAGCCCCGTCAGCCACTCGTCCCCCTCACGAATGCGGACCAGGTGGTACATATGTCTCCATCTCTGACAGCTGAGAGGGGATTTTTTAAGCAGCAGCACCAGCCAATCAGGGAGCTTTATTTCGAGGGTGTGGGCAGCTCTACTCGGAGCTGATCAGCGCCTCTCAGAGCTCCACACTCCACAGGATTTGCGATCAGAAACATTAAACATGTTCATTATCAATGATCTCCCCTTCCGACGCCTCCCGAGAGGCTACGACCGGAAAAAATCTCTCGGAACGCACCGCACACTATACGAAGATCGGAGCCGAACTCATTTGCATACTCCCGACAGTCGGACCTTGTCGGCTTCGGCCGGGAGGAGAAGATCGGGATTCTGTAGTGTGCTGGCCTTAAACTGACCCACAGGTTGACGTGACCCGCCCACTTTCCCGCCGACAGAAACCAAAACACAGACGATAGAACTTCCGGGTCACGGAGATTGAAGAAATTGAAAAATCACATGAAAGTCTGCTCTGTGGCCGTATTTCAAATTTCCTGTATTTGATCTGTCTTAACAAACGGGATATTGAAAAACAAACCAATTTTCATTTATTTGTTTTCATTTTAAAGACAAAAAAAGGAAAAACGACTCATTTTTCAATATTTTGTTTTTCGATTCTTAATTGAATATCAATTGAACGAATGATACACGGATTAGAACACATTGATGCCTTCGAATATCAAATAATAAACTGGAATAGTTTGATACTTTGCAAACTCAATGCAGTGCTTATATGAGCTCTGCAGACAGAATGAGAGGACTAACAGGATTTTGCTGATACTTTCAAGCTATTTTTATAATGTCCATACTGATATAAAGGCTGAAATCTTTTATTAAAACTGGTCTATTTTGTTTCTATGTTACTGATTTCAACTGGTAAGAGTAACGTCTTGTTATTCTTTTGGAGGAGCAATAAAACCAATATTAAGATGGTTATTATGAAAATACTACCATTAAAGGGACTTAAGGCAAGATTTGTGAAAAACTACACATGCATTTCCACTTTATTCAATGCTAATGGGTCGTGAAGCATTAAAAACCTAAAATAACAGGCCAATCCGCGTATCTGTCTGTTGCCTTATACAGGCTGTGTGCCAAATAATTTGTTGCTGTTCGGGGTCCGAATTTCCCGCGCAATCGTGGGGATGTGACGTAAATTGATGCTGTATGCGCGCTGCCGAACAGGAAGAACATGGCCGCCGTGGACACGGACTCAAACACTGCTGGGATCAGGGGCGGGCAGTGTTGCCAACTTGGTGACTTTCTCGCTAAATATGGCGACTTTCCAAAGCCTCTTTTCGACTTTTGTTGTCAAAAGTAACTAGCGAGAAATATAGCGGCTCTTGAGACGTGACAGGACGTCTCCGCTGTCCTCAGCAAGCAGCGGGTGCTGCGTGAGCCCCTTCCCCGTCCCAAAGCACTCACAGGCGGCCAGTCTCAGCAGCGCTCCCTGCTGAGTTGGGGCCGATTGGGGAAACGGCCCGGAGCTGCTCCACGGCGGCGACGGGAGAGCTCCAGCAGCCGCGGCCTGCTTCACGTGCCTCCGTGGTTATGCGGCGGGTCCCCGCGCGCTCCGCGGCCGGCACAGAGCGCGTCTCCGCCCGGGAGCGGAGATCCGGAGCTGCCGCGCCGCGGCTTGCTCCTCGGAGGCGCGTGAAGCAGGCCGCGGCTTCCACGGGCCGAGTGGAGCTGCCCCACGGAGGCTGACGGGAGAGCTCGGATCTCTGCTACCGGGCGGAGACGCGCTCCGTGCCGGCCGCGGAGCGCGCAGGGACCCGCCGCATAACCACGGAGGCGGAGAGGAGCTCCGCGACAGATTTAAAAATGAATCGTTAGATTAATCAATGCATCGAAGAACTATTTCCTAGATTAATCGATTACAAAAGTAATCGTTTAACGCAGCCCTATTATCAGCGTTATCTTGTGAGTCAAAAAAATAAATTAAAAAAAATGACCGAAGCCGGGCAGGCACCCGAATAAATATTGGATATGCGTTTGATTCATGGAAGGAACTTCAGCTGCATTTGGGAGTGAAAATGGATGCTTACAAAAATCACATAATATGCACTGTGGTCCTGCAGTAATCCGCGACGTAGTAAACAGCAGGAGCATCCCTGGTGCAGTGCTGTGAAGCCGGACATTCTGTAAAATGTTTGTGCGCGCTCCCGTGCCGCCTTCGCTGGTGGCTGCAGTTACCCGCAGCACCTATTGCGGCAGCACTGAGGTAAATTTTGAAAAGTTGCCTTAAGTCCCTTTAAAACAACTGAAATAAACAAAATTAATTCCTTGGGTACACTTTATGGTATGAAACACTTGGAAGTCTTCAAAACTGAAATGACAAACATAACTTGAGTTTCATAAACTTTGTATTCTTTACCTGAATTTTCTCTATACACATTTTAAACAAAAGTGAAAATACATTTCTTCAAAGTAAGACAACACCTGAATTATTTTTAAAAAAGAAAAAGTAAAGATTTATTAGGTACTTGGGAAAAAAAATCTTCACTAATCAACGGTGGGCTCCTATTTCAGTTTCACATTAAGAACAGTCAAACAGTTGGATTAGATCCTCCGTCTCCCACTACCAGGCATTCTGTTTTCTTTTCTGCTGGATTCTGATTAAAGTACATCCATAAATCGCTGTGTCTTTTCCTCCCGCCGAGCCCAGGCCAAAGTTGCTACCATGCTCTGTAGTGCGCAGGTGCAGGCGTGGTCAAACAGGAAGCAGCTCGTGAATTGATAATATTTTCAGAGAAAAGCAGCTGATCTGCGTGAACAAGCTGGGGGAATCGCATTGGTTTTAATTTATTTTGAAAGTCAAAATACTGACATTTTCGTCTCGTCTCGTCTCGTTAACGAAAACAACAGATACGTCTCGTCACATTTCCGTCTTTAAAGAGATATTTTTAGCTCGTCACGTCTCGTTTTAGTCACGGAAAAAGGGGCGTTGACGAAATATTTTCGTCGTCGTCATCGTTAACGAAAACAACACTGGTCCGGCACCAGAATTTTTTTGGGGAGAATTTGAAAGGAATGACGTAATGCGCGCTCCGGCTGTTAGGTTTCATTATGTCCGCCGTTACTCCGCCAGATGCTTAGTGAGCAACAACTGAGCAGGATATTCCAGAAAGTAAGAAAAGACTGGCTTCTAGCACTGCCACAGCTCCAGCACAGACTCCACCAGGTAAAAGAAACTTACATTTTACTTGAGAGCTACTAAACGAGCGAAGACGGAGTTCCCCTCTTCCGTGCACGCAAGCCGCAGGGACGAGTTTTTCACTAAGCTGCATTACGCCCAAGGCCTGCAGGGGGCACTGTTTCGCATAAAACATGCAAACTCCTTAAGGCACCTTTAAAGGGATACTTCAACATTTTGGCAAACCGGCCCATTTAGCGTAGTGAACGTGCGGATTATAACGTGTCCACCAAAGTGTTTTGGAGTGTGAAAATACCAACCACTTCCATTATGTTCGCTGCGAAGCCCTCCTCGACTCACCTCTGAATAAACAACAGCTCGCCCTCACAGAAAACAGTAAGTATGCTGTTCGAAATGACTAAGGAATTGCGCTAAACGGGCCAATTTGCCAAAATGTGTATCCCTTTAGTGTCGATTATAAACTATTTGGTCATATTTTTGCCAACAGACTAAAAGAAGGTTTAGAAATTATTTTCATCATCTGCATTTTTTTTCTTATTTATTCATTGAAGAAGTGACTTTTTGATATCCAGCTCTACTGACCTATAGACCTATCCCAAGATCCATCCATTTTTTCACCTGTTTCTTCCTTTGCTGGGTCGCAGGGGGCTGGAGCCAATCCCAGCTTCATATGGATGAGGGCAGGGTCCACCCTGGACAGTTCGCCAGTCTTTTGCAGGGCCAACACAAGGGACAAAAAAACAACCACTCACACACATTCACACACCTAGGGGCAATTTAGAGTCTCATAGAATAGAATAGAATAGAATAGAATAGAATAGAATAGAATAGAATCGGATAGAAGGGCACTTTATTGTCATTGCAGCAGGTTACAACGAAATTACTGGGGTTTAAAGATGCCCAGACAGCCAATTATGGTGCTCCGTCTTGAAAGAAACAGAATTAGAGGATCATAAGGGTCATAAATTGTTCATTCAGGAAGCACAACAAGCCAAAATAAAGTATTCCACTTAAGAAAACAAGACCAGCCTCTCCCCTCCTACCCACTACTGATGATATTTTCAAGTGGCTTCACAGATAAATCCTTTGGTGTCATTTCTAAGGCTGTTACTGATATTTCAGGACACCCATGATTGTAAAAGTTGAGAAAAAATGGTAGAATATGTGACTTTAAAGTGTTCATGAACAAAGTGAATCTGTGCATCTTCTGTCAGAAGATCAGTAGATGGCAGCAGAGTAATGACAGGCAGACATGTCCACAGACGACTCTGATAGAAAACCACAAGGCCACCACATCACTTCTTTTCTAAAATTCAAAGCTCATGATGGTTCCTGAATAAGTGAACATCAAAGTAACATTTTTTCACAGCATTCATGATCCCCTGATCCTTCTGAGGGTAATGACAATCTGGAGGCAGCCATTGTTGTTATTGTCCATCTGTGCATGTGCAGAAGAAGAATTTACTTCAGCGGCAGCAGCATTTTCAAAAGGTAAGATTAAGATCTACTTTGGTTGTTTTGGAAAAGCTCCACCTTGGCAGCTGTTTTCAAAGAGCTGTGTTTTCAGTGGCTCTGAGCTGCGTTGCTGGGGCCACGCCCCCTCACCACAGGCACACTTTGTTTCCATGACACACAGAGAGGGTGAGACTATGGAGGAGAGGGTGGTGTATGAGTTGATGAAGGAGGAGGAGGCAGAGAAAAATATGTTGTAAGATGAAGAGGTGGAAGATTTTACTAAGATTGGTATTGAGACATGCTATAACCAAGCAAATGAGGAAGAAATGACAACAGAGGTGGAATCCTTTTGGTTTTTATCGCAAGATGGTGGAATGCAGAAGTAAACAGGAAGAATGTGACCAACCCCACAAGTGGCTGCAGAACACACAGCAGAAGAACCTTTGCTCCAGATGAGGCTGACAAGTGGGACTTTTTTTTTTAACAGACAGAGCTGAGCGAAAAATTGCATCACTTGTTTCTCTCACACCCCTGAGAGTCAGGAGTTTTCCTGTCCTTCTCCTGGAGTATGAAAGGCCTCAATACTCTGGCATTGTATTTGATGCACATAAACTGCACAACAAATAGGAGTAGAGGCTCTTAGGGTAATGAGAATATCAGGTTTGATCATTTCCAAACAGAAGTCAAATAAACATATTTACAGATTAAATTTAACCATAAAAGTGGAAATACTGATACACAAGTATTTCCGATGGAACTAGTGAAGACACAGACCTGAAAGAATTGTTTCTATGGGACACCCCAAAAGGCTGCAGGTTATGTACCTCAGTGTTGTGTGTCAGGGGGAATAGAGTTTATCTTCATGTGACGATGCCAGTGGAAGCTGAGTTAGAGACTGTAAACCTGGTGCAGCACTTACTGATCTCACAAGACAGGCTACATGATGTAAGGTCTTCAACAGATACAGAACAAAATATCTCAACTTCTGATAAAAATACAAGCCAAAGTTGGCCTCAGGATAAATTACATTCACTAAAGGAATTTAGTCGACATTTTTCATCACGAGAAGTTGAGCAATATCTTTTTAAGATATGAATAAATTACTGTTGTTACAAAGGGATCACATACTGTGACACAATAATGATGATTTGCAGTAATGTTTTCTGATCTCTTGGCATTATGCAGTTATTTTTCCCCACCTTCATCCAAACCTATGGATAAGTTGATTCATTGTGTGGGTCATGCAATATTAACTTTCACTTATGTAATCTGTCAAATTGTAAGAAAACACAATGAACATGGTTACTGATTTAAAGAGAAGAAGACACTGTGGAGGTTGCCAGAAATGAAGCAGACGAGGATGTGTGAAGACAGCTTTTAATCAAAACACCACTGACAGCTGTCAAGCAGACACTCCACACTGACAGGTTACTTCCGCCTTTTCAAACCCCATCGCCAGTGCACCACAGCTCCCCACGTCACCGAGCCCCGCGCCTTCTAATGTGAGAATTCCCAATCCGCAGGCACCACAACACTATCTTTATTTTAATAAAATCAAATTGAATCCATTTCATATGAACAATATACTGATGCAGGAATTCAAAAGTTACTATCGCAGGAATCTGCTTCAAAGCTGGGGTAGGAGCATGAGGCCCATGTCTGATCCCAGCATTGCTCATTTTGGAGAACGCAGACGGCGCCTTGGCTTGCTGTCCTATCCTGCTTCAAAATATTTTTAGGCTAAACATAGATCCAATTGTCTCTTCAAATAAATTCAGTATATATATGCAACAAACCACGTTTTCATTTCTTTAAATCTATTCCTTAAGGGTTCATTGATATTTTTACAAACAGTCAAAAGGTTAACAACTGAATTTGTTACTGTGGACATTAAGTTTCATTCACCTTCTGCTGGTGACTAAATGACCCAGTTAGTTTATTTCCAACTGCACTTCAAAACATCTGTAGGTGTTTGTTTTTGAATTTACAGAAAGGAAACAACAAAACATCTGTCTTAAAGGTTAATGATAGCCGTGAGTCATGAAATCACACCGACGCGTGACTTCAGTTGTGTTTGAAAGACTTGTTGAAACCAGAATGACAGACACATAAACCAGCGGAACCCTTCTCACATAGTTCCCTCCCATTTCAGAGTTTCTTTGAATCTCGAGTCCTTAAGTCAGAATCAGATTAACTGTCGCCTAAAGCGGATTGAACAGAAAATGTTTCTCACTCTTTATTTTGCTCTTTTTTTCACAACTATGCGTAAGTATGCGTGAAATTATAACTCTCACTTTTTTCAATTCAGTTGTTTTCTCTTCATTTTTGTTCTGTCAATGTGTCACATTGTATTTATTCCTCAGGATGCAGAGACATCCAAGACTTCACAACCAAGACCTTTAATGTCAGAGAAGATGTGACTCTTGCATGTAGTCACTGGACTGCAGTAGGAGGAGTTTTATTCTGGAAGAAACTTGTTCCTGGAAGTTTGCCTGAAGTTTTAGGAGCAACTTATACTTTTAATCACGTTGCTGTTCACAGACGTCCTCGTACGGAAACCAAACAAGAGCATGGAGCCTTCGTTCTCCGCATTGCCCAAACAGAGCTGGATGATACTGCGTTTTACTACTGTGAAGCAGTAGAGGAGATGAAATCAACACTGTTGAATATCACTCTTCTGAGAATCAAAGGTAAATGGATAAATCATTTTCTACAACCAAATTCATGACACCTTTCTGTTTCTTCTTCATGTGATTCGTTTTCAGTACCCAAAAATAAGTTGTTTTGTTCTCGTTTTCCAGAACCAGAAACTGAAATCACGGCCATTTTTCAGTATTTTGAAGCTGCAGTTGGAGCAGAAAACACAGTGAAGCTGCAGTGTTCTGTCTTCTTTGATGTGCAGAAGGAGAAAACATGTCCAGGAGGTCACAAAGTGCTCTGGTTCACTCCCGAATTAAACAAAACTCATCCCAGTGTGACTTACATTCACCATGTGGAGGAATGTGACAGGGAGGCTGAACTGGACTCTCCACAGAAATGTGTTTACAATCTGTCACAGTTCGATATCAAATCCTCTCACACCGGGGCATTTTATCGAGCTGTTGTGACAAGTGAAGAGATGCTCTGTGGGAAAAGGCTGAAAGTGGAAAAGGACAATGAAGGTAAAAATAGGACTCTCACATATATCCTAATGTTTTTCCATATAATTTTTCCACATTTTTGAAAGAAGATCCTAAACTTTAAGTGACAATGGTTAATCTGTTAGTCAGCAGCCAAAATACATGCAGTTGCATTTCAGGGTTGTCTTCTGACGTCCCATAGGAGTTAATGTGTGTTTGAGTGATTATTTAAGTGTTTGCCTTGTGACCTGATGACCTTGCTGGCTTTCTGCCCTGCATTTTCCCGTAGTTGGAAGGGATTTGCACGACCATACCATGACATTAAATTGGATAAAAGCAATATAGAAAACAGATTAAAGATGTGTAGATACTTGTTTGTTGTTCATTAACTTCTGTTTGATACATTTTTGGTCATTTAGCCATCATCAGACGGCTCTCTACAGCCGTGTCTCTGCTGTCTGCTGCTTTGGTTCTGAGTTTGATTGGCATCATCTTACTGCTTTATGCCATGAGAAAGAACAAGTGTGTGTGTTTTAAAGGTCAGTCGTACCTTTGAATGAGTCAGTAATTTATTTCTTCAATTTATGATAAAAAATGAATTCCAGCTAATTTTTATTCTGTCACTATAACCTAGCTGCTGCTGCTGCTGCTCCACAAGATGTTGAACCATTGGCCAGTCCTCAGCAGAATAATCAAGTAGGTTGCTTCAAAGAAGAAATGTTGTCCTGCTACAGTACATTCATGTTTGCACCTGCCTTTCAGTCATGCTATTGCACGTATCTCCACAGACAAATGAAGACGGCTTGGTTTATTCTGTGGTAAATTTCAAAAGAAATAAAAACAGCCACAGTTCAAGGAGCGGCACAAAATCTACCGAAGATCAACCGAACTATGTTGATGTCAGTAATTCCGAGTAGCAATGTGCCGAGTGTCATGATCAGTGTCAAACTTTATGCTTCAATGGTAATTTTGCCAAGTGGGAGATCTTAGAATAGAATAGAATAGAATAGAATAGAATAGATTACCTTTAATGTCAATCTACATAAAAATCATTTGAAACCGACGTTGTCCAGTGAAATTGTGTGGGGCACACCCTGTCGTGCACAAAGTGAAAAAGAAAGGACTAGAATTGAATGAAGAAAACTAAATGTAATAAAAGTAATAAATAAAACAAGTGTTTGCAAATGTATTATTGTCGTGATTGCACCTCATTGGTGTCATTGTCTTGTATTCAGAAGTCTTGCTCCCCAAGGATGAAAAGTGTTTTTCAAGTGGTTAGCCCTGCATGACTTCTCTTCCAAGATGTTCATGTTACAGCTTTCAGTCTGTCCCCTTTTATTTTCAGGCACAGGCTACAATTTTAGCTCTGCATTGCTTTTATGATTCTTTATGTGCAGTATTTTGTTAAAGCTGTTTCAAAAATACTTACAATAGAATTAGTATTAGAATAGAAACGATGCTAAGCTGAGGTTTTATTTATTTTTATTTTGGAACTTTTTCTTGTTTAAATGCTGTAAAGCACTTTGTCTTGCTTGTATTTATGAAAGGTGCTGGATTTGATTTGATATTGCAGGACATCAAATACAATGTCAGCTTAACAAAAATATTATTTGGGTCAATTTATAATCCAAACAAACATTTATACTGTGCATGGCAAACCCAGAGCTTTATTTTTAAATATCAGAAACCTTGTTTTTGTTTCTGTGTTCAGTGGTGAAATGTTTGGGGTCTTATTTTCGCCCTTTCCTGTCTAAAAAAAATTGTCTTTAATAAATATGTTTTGCAGAACTGTGTTTGTTTGACCTACATTTACACAATTTTGATGACATGATATTGTAAACTTGAGGAAAGATTTGGTTTGGTATCATAGAGTGTTAGCTGGGATTGTCTCCACCAAAGAGAATCCTACAGCAACTTCATATCAATACCATTGATGTTAATTATATCTTTATTGTATTATCTATCCATTCAGGCACAAGGCAATTCACAGTCCTTAAAAGTGAAAATTTAGAAATACACTAAAACAAAGCGAATAAGAGGATAAAAAAAACAAAGTTTTAATCAAATTAAAGTAATAAAACAAGTAAAAGCTAATGTTTTTTGGAAAGCCCGAGAAAATAGTGTTGTTTTGTCAGCAGACTTTAGGTTAGGAATGTAGTCAGGAGCGGTTTTTGGGCAATGTGGGCAAGCGTTGACGCTCAGCAAGCTCATCTGGGACAGACAACGGGCCAGGACTGCCACTGGGCGCAGTTGCAAAAAACTGCTTCACCTCATTTCCTCTGACTTTAAACTCCGAGTAAACCTCTTCCTGAGGACGTCTGGGGTCTGCATGTTTCATGTTCTACAAGTATATCTGGGTTTTATTTAAACCAAAGACCATTCAAAGCATGGAAGACAAGCAGTAAGATTTTGAAGTCGATCCTTTGATACACAGGCAGCTAAATTAATTGACAAGTTTAAAACAATGACGGAGTTCATGAGATCCTGTCAACAACTGACGAAGATCGAAATCAGAATATCGAGACAATCTGTGTATCAATCTGTGTTCTTCTCATTAAATTATTTCAGGTCTCATATAAAAAATACACAAATATGCAGATTTTCTTCTTTCCCGTTTGTTTCATGGATGCTTGATATGGTTATTTAGCACCTTTTTATTTGCTCTTCATGACTGAAGAATGATTTCACCCTAAGCTGAGCATCCTGAGACTACGCAACAAGTGAAAAGAGGGAGACCATGAACTTCTGAGTGTTGAAACCACATTTTAAGAACAAACATCCAAAATCCAAGAATACATCAGGGAGATGTCCACAAAGGATGAGCTACCAAGTGAATGCCTCAAACAAAACAAACCTTATGGGAATGAGGAGAGGCAGCTAACAAGGAGGGATGAAGCCTTATATGATATACACCAAAGTCATATGGAGGAAGATGCTGGACTGACAGACAACATGAATCATGACAGCACAAGGACACCGAGCTCAAGCACCACAGAAGCAACAGTCTGCCAAAGTAGATCAGACCCAAAGTTCCAGCTGTGGAGAGAGGGTGGCTGGGATGGTGTACAGAAACATCTCTACCAGTATGAACCCAGTCATCCCAAATCCAGATGGGACGTCCCTCCACACACAAGAGGGCAACAGTGATATATGTGTATAGTGTGTGTGTGTGTGTGTGTGTGTGTGTGTGTGTGTGAGGTTTTTAAAACCCCTGCACCTGAGGAAATACCATATACCATGCACATTATCAACCAGGATTGAATATAATTTGAGGTTGTGGTGTCTGTGGATTAGGATATTCTCACATTAGAAGGGGCGGGGTTTGGTGACGTGGGAAAGTGCGGTACACTGGCAGTGGAGGGTAAAAAGGTGGAAGTAACCTGTCATGGTGGTGTGACCGTTTGACAGCTGTCGGTGGAGTTTCAAACAAAGGCCGTCTTCACATACCTGGCTGATCCGTTTCTGCAACCTCCACATTGGTGACCCTGATGTTCGAGCATCAGGTCTAAGAAGTCAGGTGTGGTCCGACAGGATCCTGCTCACGTCACGCCTGCTTGGTGTCTATGCTGCGTGGCCATCGGAGAAACAGCACCAGCCAGGAGGACGCACTGGCTACAGTGACCGCCTTGAGGGCTCGGCATAACACTGTGTTTCCACCGGACGTGTTGAAATCGCACCGCACTAGATGCGAGTGTTTAAACAAAACATCCTGCAGAAACATCACAACCCTCCTCACCGCCGTCTTCTGCACAGCAGCAGTGGACAGGATTCTTCTGATGTTCGTCCCACAGTCCTGTGTGCACCCGACTGTGTGTGTGTGTGTGTGTGTGTGTGTGTGTGTGTGTGTGCATACTGATCTGTGGTGCTGTTTTTGCTCTTTTTTGTTTTTATGACTGTTTTTGCTGTTCAGCACTTTGCATTGTTTTTATGAATATGAAAAGTGCTTTTACAAATAGAGATTGAGACTGAGATGGCTACGGCCACCACCATCGCTGCTCTGCTGATTGTTGCTTCTCCATGCTTTGGCATGAAGATGTCAGCTGCGGCTGCGGGCGAGGCGCCGGCATTGCTTCTGGATGCATGCTGCCCTACGGAGGCGGTATGAGCTCGCTGAGTTCCACTGTCTTCTGCAGGAGCTGCACCTGGACGGCCGGTTCCAGTGCTACTTCAGGCTGACCCTGTAAACTCTGTATTAAAGTGTTTGTTCTGATAGAACAATACTGAAGCTTATATTCAAATAAGACGTACTGTAGCTTACTGCCACAGTGTTCTGACCTGTATGAACAGAGTATTGTACATCGTGTAAGACGCTCGTTAGTTCAGCTGCTGTCACTTTATCTGTGTTCGAGTTGTTTGGGTTTCAGCAGGAACGTATTTATGGAATGGGAACTGCTCTGCGTCTTTGAGCCACACGTTTTTTGTGAGTCTCAGACTGTTTTTTGAGTCTCGGAGTGTGGTGTCGTCTCACATCATATTCACTTCCATGTGAAACGGAAAAATTGCTCTGACGAATATCACAGGAAACTTTGGAGCAGTCACCCTGCACTGTTCTTACCCACGAGGAGTAAATGTTGTCCAACTCTTTGCTGCATTTTCTTTATTTTGTTTTTTTAAAAGAGTCGTGTCCTTATCTTTTTCCTCCATGTCTGCTGCTGCTGCCGAAGCGACGCTGTTGTTGTTTGTGGTGGGCCGGGTTGGACAGCGGGTGCACACCCACGTCTGGCTTGCTTTGATTGACAGATCATCCCAGAGTCCACCCCGCCCCCTGAGGACAGCTCTCCCGTGTCCCGACCACAGACACACAGCTGTTTGGTCAGCGCCAGATGAAATGCAGCCTCGGTGAGACTGCATTTAAAAAAAAAAAAAATCAAGTGCTGCTGTCAATGCGGCACTCAGTGCGGCTGTCAATGTCAATTATCTCAATTTACGGGACGCGTGAAAAGTATGTAAAATGCGGGACTGTCCCGCACAAAGCGGGACATCTGGTCACCCTATTTTCGGTGCCTTAAAGGAGACATATTATGCTATTTTTCAGTCACGTCATATAGGTCTCAGAAGCCCAAAAACATTGTATTTAAGTTTGTTCGCCCCAAATTCATCCTTTCATCCTTCATCCTTTGTGGGAGCACTGGGACTAAAAAGTGGCTCTGAGGAGTCCTCCTCAGAACAGGCTGTTTCTGAGCCTGCTTCCCTGTATGCACTTGAACACATCTGTCCACGCCCACTCTTTCACACACACACACACACACACACGCACGCGCGCACAGTCTCGTATTTCTATCCTTGTGGGGACCTTCCATTGACTCCCATTCATGTCTAGCCCCTAACCCTGACCCTTACCCTAACCCTAACCCACACCACAACAAAGCCTAACCCTAAAGAAATGTTTTTGCACTTTTACTTTTTTCAGTAACAACAACATGGTCAAGAAAACACTGTTTCTCCTACTTAGGACCGGAAAAAGGTCCCCACAAGGCACGTCGTTCCACGTTTTGCTATCCTTGTGGGGACATTTGGCCCCAACAAGGATAGAAATACGAGAACGCACACACACACACACACACACACACACACACACACACACACACACACACACGGTGGGGCACAGTCAGGTCGAGAAGTTAAATCCACTTATTTCAGGATAAGCAGACCCAACTCAAACTCGACTGTTTCAGCTTCAGTTTCATTTTCACAGAATGTGGTGTAGCAAGGCAGGAAGGAAACAGACAGTTTTCAAATTTGAATGTCATAATGAGGCTACGGCAACAGATACTCCTATAAGAAACTCTTCACAAAGTGAAAAAAGCATTATATGTTCCCTTTAACGATGCCACCAAGCATGATCGGTACCCCATCCTGCATATCCAGGATTTCTCAGTCCACCTGGCGGGGACAGTTTTTTTCTCTGAGGTGGATTTAATGAGGGGCTACCACCAGGTCCTGGTCGATCCCCAGGACATGGCTAAGACTGCATTAATCACACTTTTTGGACTATTTGAGTTCCTGCGGATGCCGTTTGGGTTTAAAGGTGCGGTGCAGACGTTCCGGGGGTTGAAGGACTCTGTTGAAGGGTTTTTCGTTCCTGTTTGTGATACCTGAATGACATCCTGGTGGCCAGCGCTTCGGTCGAAGAGTATCTGTTGCACCTCTGACAGCTCTTTGAGAAGCCTAATAAGCATGGACTGATCATTAATCCAGCCAAATGTCAGTTTGGGCTTGCAGAAATTGAGCTTCTGGGCCACCACGTCTCCTCTCACGGAATGGTTCCTTTACCTGCTAAGGTGGAGGCAACCGCCACGTTTCCTCATCCTCGCACCATCAAGTCGTTGCAGGAGTTTCTCGGTATGATGAACTTTTACAACCGCTTCATCAAGCACGCAGCTCATCTGATGCACCCTCTGTACGAAGCTTTGAAGGGCAGAAAAGCTAAACAGGACGTGGACTGGTCCCCAGAGAGGATTCTGGCATTTCAGAAGGCCAAGGTTGCGCTCTCCAACATACCATGTTAGCATTTCCGTCATCCACAGCACCGGTCGTGCTCACAACAGATGCGTCAGACTATGAAGTGGGTGCAGTGTGTGAACAGTGGGTGAATGGAGCCTAGCAGCCTCTGGCATTTTTCACTAAACAGCTGCGTTACAAAGACAGAAACTACAGTACCTTTGACCGAGAACTCTTGGCCCCTTTACCTCACCGTACGCCACTTTCAGTTCCTGCTGGAGGGACGGCAGCTCACCGCATTTGTGGATCACAAACCCCTCACCTTTGCCATGTCCAAGACCACCGAGCCATGGTCTGCTAGACAGCAGCGCCACCTCTCTGCCATCTCAGAGTTCACCACAGACATTTGTCATGTCGCTGGTAAAAGCAATGCGGTGGCTGACTGCCTCCCCAGGGCGCACGTAGGCTCTGTACAGTTGGGGCTGGATTACGCTGCTATGGCCACTGACCAGCAGGCTGATTCCGAGGTCCAGGCGTTCAGGACAGCTGCCACAGAGTTACGGCTGGAGGAGGTTTCCTTCCAGGAGGATGGGACTACAATCCTGTGTGACGTCTCCACAGGACTGCCCCACCCTATGGTACCTGCAGACTGGCGCTGCCGGGTGTTCGACACCATCCACGCACTGTCAGACACTGAGGTGAAGGCATCGGTGAAGCTGGTGGGGGCCAGGTTTGTCTGGCCGGGCTTCAGGAAAGATGTCCGGAGTTGGGCGGCCTCCTGAGTGGCATGTCAGAGGGCCAAAATTCACCGCCACACTGCTGGGCCCCGCTGGAACCATTGTTTGTTTCTGAACAGAGATTCAACTATGTCCATCTGGACTTGGTTGGTCCGCTGCCCCCCTCCCAAGGCTTTACTCATCTCCTCATGATGGTCGACCAGACCACCAGGTGGCCAGAGGTGGTTCCGCTGGCATCGACAATGTCAGCAGAGGGGGCACGGGCCTTCATATCCACATGGGTGCCACTGGATGTGGCATCAGACAGAGGCCCCCAGTTCACCTCCGAGCTGTTGACGGCAGTGGCAACGAACCTCGGGGTGAAACTGCACCGCACAACGGCGTTCAACCCTCAGGCTAATAGGCTGTGCGAGCGCTTCCACCATACCATGGTGGACCGGCTGCCGTGGGTCATGCTGAGCGACAAGTTAACTGTTACAGCACTTTAAATAAAACATAGATGGTTTGAATTTTAAAATTACATTATAATTCCACTTCATCTTTGCCAAGGCAACTGTTGCTGTAAAACTTAATCTGAATATCTAAGTATGGACTGCTATTGACAGTTCTATGGTAGATACATGGAATGTCTTGTTCTTTGTTTTTCATAAATATGGTTGTGCTGTCAACTAATTAATATAATTACTGTATAACATACCATCATATGTTAAATGTTATTAAATGCAGGACACTATTATTTGTAGTATGCTTTTCAATTATTGTTTTTATTCAACATACAGTTCATCCAAAAAGTATTCAATCCCCTTTACTTTTTTCACATTTTCTTATGTTACAGCCTTATTCCAAAAAGGAATAAATTATTTTTTTTACAGTGACATCTCTTTTTTGGAGTAATCATTGGACTAGAGTAATATTTACCCAGATTACTTGTGACTGATGTAACAGTGGATGCATTGTTTATGGTTCAATTCTTTTCAAACCTCTGATGACACCGAAATCAGCAACATATTTATTTTGGCACAAAGACACCTCAGTTTATTATAAATTTCTATTCTGAGTCCCCTTATATCTCACCAAAGAGCAGTTTCATATCTCAATGTTCAGCCACTGTTTAGCACTGCAGTATTTAATGTGAGTGTACTTCAAGAATTCGAAAGAAACAAAGGCGAGCGGGGCCAGTAACACAGGAAATGGTTTTTTTGAGATGCGGTATCATCACGTGGTGAAATCATGTCACTGTGAAAATACCAGAAAAAAGCCAAAAAATCAGTAGACAGAAGGATGACGCTCTTCTGGGTTGCGTTTCTGCTTCTTCTTCACAGAGGATGTAAGTGAATTTTGGTTTTTGTTTGTTAGTGTCAAGCTGAATGAAAAACACTGTTTCCTCTCATAAGGTCTGGCATGTAATATGAAAAAAAATTGTATCAAACTTTACTTTTAAGCATAATGTCCTATGTAGTTGTCGATGCGATGATATTCTTTCTTCTATGCTCGTTCATGATGAGGATCTATTGTAACTATACTTTATTCTTTATATTTTAACACAGACTCCCTGTCCTCAGTGACCACAGGACAACTTGGCAAACCAGTGACTTTGAACTGTGTGTTTCATGTTTCGGAATACAGCAGCACTCGAGTCAAGTGGTACAAACAGAATATTGGAGATACTCTTACATTAATCACAACCCTGATGACACTTACTGGACAACCCTCATTCGAACAAGGTTTTCCTCCCTCGAGGTTTCATGCAAACTACACCACAACTACAAGCACTCTGACCATTTTAACAACAATCCCAGAAGATGAAGCGATGTATCACTGTGTCGTCTTCACTTGGACTCAGGATCAATGGAGTGGGACCTACTTGTCTTTTGAAGGTAACACCCAAACCTTTTCTTTAGAATGCTACTTGCAAATAGTTGACAGTTGTTATCTTCATTTGAACTTTCTTCTGTTTCCTCCGTGAGGTCTCTAATCAAATGTAGCATAACGCTTTTTCTGTTTGTTTCTGTTGTTTAGAAAACACAGAGAGGAAGACGAAGGTCACAGTAACTCAGTGGCCTGCAGTCGCTGCTCCAGTTCAACCAGGAAACTCGGTGACCCTTTACTGTTCAGTTTTCTCCATTTCTGAGGCAAAGTCCTGTCCAGAAGTGCATTGGTACGGAGTCAGATCAGATACATCTCTTGAAAACATCATCTACACAGCTGGAATTAAATCATATGATTGTTTCAAGAAAGCAGAGGACTCTCCTCCTTCAAAAAGCTGTGTCTATCAATTCTCCAAGAACTTCAGCTCCTCAGATATTGGGACTTACTACTGTGCCGTGGCCATTTGTGGGGAGATTATATTTGGAAATGGAACGGAGCTGGACATCAAAGGTAAATGTTTCATCTAAGGAAATATCAATTATGTGGCATTTTGAACAAGCAGTATGGGTTCCGTGTGACGAACACCAAGTTGGAAAGGATTCATTGGCCAACATGAAATTAAAAAAAAAAAAAAAAAAAAAGGGGACCTGCCTTGTGATCAATTCAGTATTTTTTTTTAAATACTATTAATAATAATTTCATTCTGTATTTATTTATTTATTTTATATTTAACCTTTATTTAACCAGGTAGGTCCCACTGAGATTAAAAAACCTCTTTTTCAAGGGAATCCTGTAAATACTTTCAAGTATGATACTTTAAATAAGTTGATGAATGCACCCTCTCACTTTTTCCCATGTTCTCACGCCTTTTAATGTGGATCAAGTCAATATTTGTTGTGGGGGGAAATGCTTTGTGATACTTTTTGCTGCTTCGCTGCATTGACTCAACATCATGTTTCTATGACTAGCAAAAATTAAAACACAGGGATTGTCCTTTTTCTATGATGACTGAGTGTGAAGGCATAAATTTGCATCCCAGTTTCAAGACGGCTGAAAAACATGACATAGGGTGCATCATGTTCTCCCAATTTCCACTGAGATGACCTAAAATAAAATTAGAATGATATTATTATAATAAAAAATTACATTCAATTCTATTTGATTATAATTACAATCAGAATGATAAGACATTTGAGATGCTGTACTAGTGTTAATTTTCAAAAAAATTAATTCACTTTTCTCTTTTGTGGATTTACTTTCAACATATTTGTTCTTTTGTCTGTTTTGTCCGCATGTCAGGAACCAGCGAGTGGTCATATGGTGAATCGTGGTGGTGGCACAACATAGTTCTCTTTGTTGTCTTGACTATAAGCCTGATTCTTACATCTGTTCTAATTTACACCATGAAGAAAAACTCTTCCAAAGGTAAGACAACCCTCTGTACTACAATTTTGTTCCATAAATGCAATTTCTGTTTTCCATTTTTCTCATTCACAACGTTCTTTTCCCTGCAAGAAAACATTGCAAAAAGGAATACAAAGGTAAGATTAATTCATTAAATAATCTACGGTTTCAAAACACATAACTGGTATTGGTCATGTTCTACTTTTATTTATGTATTTTTTTAATTTGATTTTCATTTAATTTTATTTTTTGATTGAATTTATTTGCATTTTATAGAGAGCAACTGACCAAGGGATTTATTCTGCTGCTGTTTATACAATGGTGAAGACCAGCAGTGGTGGAAGAGGAGATGTAAGCACGTCGGAGAGAGAGAGGATCTACGCTGCTGTCCAGGCTCTTGGTTTGGATTAGAAAGTCAACGTCTGGCATCGCTTGACTGTGTCTTTATGAGGTTGGACATTTGTCAGAAACTTCACTTTGGCATCCTGCTCCTTCATTTGTAACCAGCTACATTATAATTAATCATACTGCTGTTCATGTTTGTTGGAACTTATCCAAGTCAGCTTGCAATAAAGTGATTGTGTATCTGTGTTCTGCTTTAACCTTTTGTCACAGTTGCTGACTTTGAGATCAGGATTGTTCATTTAATCAGTTAAATCAATCAGTTACATTTTAGAACAAAGGATAATAAATCTAAATGCAAAAGAGTGGACTGCTGTGGAGCTCCCAATCATATATGCCTTTTTTCCCCTTCCACATTCTTCTAGAAAGGTCCACACTTCGTCCCGAATCAGAAAACAAAAGTAGATATTTAGTTTTTTTCTGTATAATCGGTTATCTATCCATCCATGTTCTGCAATGCTTTATCTACTTTTGCGTTGTTGGGCACAAGAACTGATCTCAGCTGAGTGAAAGAGCTCTGTCGTGGAGGCCTTCAGCAAACGCCACCTGGACCTGCTGCCTCGTTGGGATTTAGCCTCCTCAGCTCTCCACACACCTGGGCTTCTGTGATATTGGGGTGTTCTCCTCTGTACTGGCAGTGGTAGATGTGGGGGTGTGAGGCGCAGTCATCAGGGCCCAGTATTTCAAACATAATCCACCAGGATTAATCCTGGTGGATTGGATTAAACCCAGATCTGATCCGAAATTGGGTATTTCAAACAGCATTTAATCTTGATCATTTAAATCCAGTTTAGGAAATCCAATCCTGCCTTGAATCCAGATTTGAGCCTGTGTTGGGTATTTCAAAACTTCAGTCCCAAATCTGGATCAGTTTTATCCTGAAAAACAGCATTAAATTAATCCCACCACAGGGTAGGATCAGAGTCTGATCCCATGTATTAGTTCCACATATACTCATCGATAGAGAGCTTTTATTTGCATTTCTTTCAATCATTAGTATAAAAAGATATTTTTAACAAATTAAACCTCTTCATATACAGTTTTTTTTTTTTTGTTGAACAGAGAAAAATCCAAATTTTACAATTGTCAGAAAAGTAATTCAAAAAACAAAAAATTCCTCAACCCAAAATTGTAACACCTAAACTTAAAGTTTTCACGCTACTTCTCCATTTGCTTTTCCGGTAAATGTTTTTTTAACTTGATGTGTTCTTGCTGAAGCATTGTGAGTTTTATTTGTTCCTTAGCAAGTAGATGGCATACTTCTTGGTGATAGTGGCTACCCTCTACTCCGCTGGCTAATGACATCATTTTCAAATGTGACCAGTGCCTCTCAGCTGCAGTATAATATTGCCCACAGCTCATCAATGGCATTCTTAAACGTAGATTTGCCTGTTTGAATTATCTCAGGGTTGAACCCAAAAAAGCATGCAAGATCATTTGTGCCTGTATTGTGCTGTACAATATGGCTCAAGCACGAAGAGTTCCACTTTGTGAAGACGAGGCCGATGCACCAGTAGCCCCAGAAGGTCCAGATCTCCCACCACCTTCACCACATCTGCCTGATGAACCAGCGGGAAGAGCGGTCAGAAGTGCTTTGGTTGATTTGTATTTTTTCTAGAAGTTCTAGGAATACTTTTATTTTCCCTTTGTTTATGTTCAGTAAAGCTACTGGATATCTCACATTTGTCTTATGTTTTATTTTGTTACATCAGCCTGCGATATGATTTTATAAAATACATCTCATAATATTGTAGCGACAAGGAGCGGAGAAAGCAGCGAGGAAGGATGAATGCTCTAGATATAACACACAGGAGCTTAATTGTTGGAACAACTAAGCAATCTGCAACAAGCACATCAGTGCCTCCTAGCAGCGAAGCCCGAAGCCACCCCCACGACAACCCCTCTGAGTCCCGGTCCGACAGGACATGAAAATAAAACAACACAAAAACGACAGAAAAGTGGCAATAACACACAACAGCAAACCCCCAACACAACTATAACAAAACGAAGCACAAATGAACATCATAAATCACACAACACGGCCCCGAAATGACCCAACAGTCCCGCTACCCATAATCCTTAGTGGCCTGGTGCACAGTCAACGAGGAGCGGCCCCCAGCGGCCGCTACAATATGTAAGGCCAGTGACAAGACAATTGTTTAAACAGAGAACTGAAGTGAACATTGACTCCATGCAACAGAAAATATTTTTAAATTACTGTATAATACTTTTGCTTTTGGTACATTAATTCATGAAAGATCTCTGTAGCCTTAAGATCTACACAGCACACATTCTGTCTCCTGTCTGTGACCCTGAGGGCGGGCTGGTCCGAGGGGCGGGATGGATTTGAAAATCTCAATCTGAGAGGATCAGGATTATTCTGATCCAATCTAGCAAAGTTTTGAAATACCGGGATAGAAGATCCTGATCCATGGATCAGGAAAGTGGGATTTGGAAATCCGGATCAATTTGATCTGAATTTAGTTTTTTGAAATACTGGGCCCTGGAGTGTCAGTGATTTAGGGAGGATAAACCTGTTGAAAACGTTCAGAAGGTTTGTTCTCTTCCCATCTTCTTCAATGGTGTCTCCCCTCCATCTGCAGCCAGTGACGGTTTTCATGCAGTCCCACACCTCTTTCATGCTGTTATTCTGTGACTTCTGCTGCAGTTTTTTTCACCTTCCTGAGTCAGACTGAGCTCCCTCTGTACACAGTTAAGCTCCTGCTGATCAGTGTCCATAAAGGCCCTTTTCTTATGGTTCAGAAAGCCCTTGATGGCACTCGTGATCCAGGGCTTGTTGGCAATTCTTCCTGGGACAACAGTGTCCAATCAGAAGTTAATTTAGTCAATCTTGTAATTCCAAACTCATTCATTGAATTTGCCGAATGTCCTTTCTTTTTAACAACCTCCAAGGTTTCCTCATTATGAAAAGATAGACAGATAGTAGGGATGTGACCAGATCTCGTGCCACAAGAGATGAAATCATGTAGTGAAACGCTGTTTGGCAGGCACAGGGCAGAAGCCTATCAGACCCATGATCAGACTACTTTGAAATAAGCTAGCTTCCATTTGTGACCTGTGGGGGGCAGTAGTGCATCATTGCTACGTGTAGTCTGCCAGAAACTGCCAAGAAGGAGAAGGAACA